>NC_084964.1:14362543-14610043 GCF_949316205.1 Platichthys flesus | reverse complement strand
CGGCTTGATTCAACCATCTGAGTTTGTACCTGTTGATTGGTCATGCTGCTGTGCCCACGTGTGTGTGTTTGTGTGTGTGTGCACGTGTGTTGTCTGCATGTGTACATATACGCCCACACAGACAAAATGAAATGAGCTAAAACAGAACAAATCCAAAATAAAATCAATTGCCTTACAGCCTCTTATCCTCGCTCTGATCAATATGCATGCAATCAAACTTTTTGCCAGCATTACCTCAACCACTATACCCATCGATTGAGTCCATTGATTCTAACGTCCAGCCTCCTTTTAGGAGCAGAGGGTATGGATATTTAGCGCTAGAGACCCCATCTGGCCATCTTTGTGAACTTTGACCTTCGTGCTAATCCTAAAACAAAAAATAGAACCAATACAGTCAGACCTGGACTCGTCCCCGGGGGTTCGACACAAACAGCAGGGTGCCAGAAGACTCAGAAACTTAGGCAAATAGCCTCGTCTATTTGGGGGATTTGGAAATTAGAAGATCCAGTTTCATATGCGAGACACAGTCAACAGAAACACTGGTTTGAAATGAGAGAGATAAGATCAAGAGCAGGAGACATGAAGACAGAGCTGGACAGGGAGAAAGACAGAGTGACGCAGGGGTCAATTAGCGTGGGGCAGCCAGGACCGGGGTCTAAAGGGGGATTGGCGTTCAGTGAGGCAGCTCACTGATGTGCCGCCAGGCCCTTTGAAGGGATTATTAACACATTTTGATTACTCTGGTCTAGTTGTCACAAAAAAATATAACCTCCATCAGGACTATAAAAACTGGGCGGCCCTTTTCTTCTCTAACCTCCCTCGTCTTGCTGCTCCCCTCGCTCCCAACAGTTCCTCCCATCGCCCTGGGCTGGTCTGACTCAAAGCAATCCACTAATTACAGCCTCAGACCTCTTGACAAATGGACTAACACACTATCAGTCTCATAGAGAATAGACAGACTCTTCAACACACACACAAAACTCTGTACTGGCAGTGTGCATGAAGCTTAAGAACATACAGTGCGAGAGATTTCAAAACCTTCATCGCCATTGCCTGTGCCAATATTTATTAACAAAACTAGCTTTACTGATATTGACAAACCAGTTTTTACATTTTGATCCAGGTTTCAGGATCATGGACTGTAAGAGTCCAGAGAGATCGATGGCTCAATCACCACAAAGCTGCAGTGTGAGGGTGGAACTTTCTATTAATACCACTGTATCTGACATATCCACCAATTCCCATTAATTGCCAGGTTTATCAAGGTACTTGTAACAATGCTGGGACACATTCTGCTTTGCCTATTTATGCAATATTGGATTGAGAACTAGCGACATGAAGCATTTTGTATCGATATATATTTTTGTACTCAAAGAAGGTGGTTAGGAAGAGAATTAAAAACCTCATGACTGAAGTGAGGACTTAAGTCTTTTAGTGGTGGTCTTATAATTTCAACACAACATGAGAAACCTGAGGGGAGTTCACAGAGGGTGTTCTCTCCCCTCACACCGTGATGATCATGTAGCACAGCTTTGGTGGCTGCAGATGGCCAAAAATAAAAAGGTCTGTAAATATGTCAGTTGCATCTATATTGAGCGAGCAATGCAAAACAGGTTTCAGACTTGGTGAAACGCTGTGTGTGTTCGGGGACTGTAGTAATTAAGACTACAGCCGGCGCTAAAGAATCAGGGAGACATTATTAAAAACGTCTTTTAATTTTTCAATTTATAATATCAACTATTAGTTATGTAGCCCTAAAGAAAATGACATGTAAAAAATACAAGTCAAATGTCAGTCAAATGGTAAAATCGAGCCAATTATGTCTTCAGCACCAAGAAATATAGAATTATCTATTTTCGGGTATTAGAGGTCAGGGGGCAAGTTTACACTAAAAGCCTTCACCCCAGTCCTTCAATCGAAACCAGTGTGGATGCTAAACGATAATCACGTTCTGTTATATCTGTTCCATCAAAATGATCTGGTGTGATACTAAACTGACCGGAGAAACATGAATCCTGTTGAATTCCAGTATATTTTACCTAGGAAAAGCCGACTCTGTGTCTCGTTAGCGTTTGTGCTTTTGACTTCTGAGATGCGCACGCTTACCCAGCTTCACACCCTGTCACCTCAAGACTAAATGAAAACGATGCTAGCAGACAAGCAAACACATTTCCTCCGTGAATAAAGCTTCTTTTCCAGGAACTGAGTTGAAAGATTTGGATAGGGAAACAAAAAACATCAACAACCGAGAAATGAAAATAAACTCAGCGGCGTCTGGAAAAGAAAGGACAGAATCGAGTAAACAGAGGAGTGACTTTCAATTCAAACCTTAGCATAATTTAGTGTGATAAGCACGGCTAATACATTAGAGGGAATGCTTCTCTTTGTAGACCATTAACTACATATCCTGTTTGTGAAATGTATATTCATAAACAGACTGAGGACTGAGCAGAGGGGCCATTTCCAAATACACACATGATCTGTGGAAAGGGCCAACATAGTTGACATCAAAGCGTCCAGAGTTTGAGAGGTAAAAGTAGGCCAGGCCATGGCCTGGGAGAGAAATGGAGAGGATACAGAGGGTAGGGAAAGAAAGAGAAAGGAGACCATGTACGGATGAAGAGAGGGATAGAGGGATGGATAGAGAGAGAGAGAGATAGAGAGCTTGGTCCCAGGCTGGGAGGAGCTCAGGTGCGAGTTGTGAGGAGGCACCTTCTGTTCGTGGCTCTGAGGCCCCAGTGCGGACAGTAGAGGGGCCCAGACAGACATAGGCCCTTCTTGTTTGGCCCAAATAAATCCAGGTGGCTCAAGACGCGTGCCCTCGTCACTCAACGCAACTTTTCCCCTTCTCGCTCTCTCTCACACACACTTTAATTTGATTAAAAAATATTAAATGATTCTACTGAGTCACAAATAGTATCTACCTGAGTTGTTTAACATATAAACCAGTTTAATGGAGTTATTTTGTTTTTGTATATTGCATTGATGAGCTCATTTTACTGCAGTAAAGTGGTTCCTTGCTATTTTTTGGAACAGATGTAACATCCAAGCTTATGGTGTTGCAAAGGAAGCGAAAATATCAAAAATCAAAGAAGAGTAAACACAATAACATTCATTGTACTTGAATCTCATCAACAAACAATCGTTTCTCATCAGTGAAACCCAGCCCACGAAAGGTAACTTGAAGACAGTAAACACAGCGAAGAACAAGACTCGCTTGAGAAGTGACCACTTTCCCAACAGTTAAGGATCAGAGGGCTCTTTTATTTCTGTTCTGCTGTTGACATTTATGATCATTGTACAACCAGCAGGCATAGAGAGATGCTCCTCTCCAGTTTAGGATTGCACTGTGGCCACACACGTCTGTCCCGACTGTGGGATTTGGTTTTTCTGAAGGGCTTCACTGCAGCTGACACAGAGAGGCAAAGGGAGCTGCTTCTCACGACGGACATTCAAGCACTAACAACACGGAGCAGATTATGTGAAATATGATGAAAGATAATGACTTTTTTTTGTTTTGCTTAGACTGTGACAAAAATGACCTGCACCCCTCTGAAGATCATCTTGACAGATGCACCAAAAATCTCAACTCCTCCATAACAAAAGATGCTCAAAGCGCTCAAATCAATTACATCAAAGCCGGGGCTCACATATCGAGACTTGTTAAGTTAACTGTAGTCATATCACAAAGGTAGGGTGCCGGAGCCATTGCTGTCACTTGACGACGCTTGCGTCTAAATTGGGAGTGAAGGCCTCCCCAGGAGAGATGGGCCAACCTGTCACCGAAGACTGAGGGAGCAGACACACACACACACACACACACACACACACACACACACACACACACACACACACACACACACACACACACACACACACACACACACACACACACACACACACACACACACACACACACACACACACACACACACACACACACACACACACACACAGTGGCTCCATATGCTTAAGATCTTAATCATCATCACCATCATCTGTTCTGTCCTTTCAGTGTGTGTAGGCCTGTGTGTGTGTGTTTGTGGTTCACATGAAAGATGGACATCTGGAATACAATTATTTCAACTCGGCCTCTCACACACACACAAACAGACACACACATATTTCCCTTTGCTCTAAATTTGCATGTATTCCATACATCTGGCCTTTAAGAGCCAATAACAATTATTCATTGAGCTGGTTGTTACAGCCCAAATGCGACCGGCCACTAGTCTAAACAGCTCATTAAAACAGCACAATACCTCACTTCAAGCACACAGGGAAATTGGCATGCAACTCCATCACTGCAATATCGTATGGTTCTGAATGTCCATGCTGGATAATATAATGAATTCAGAGCAGCTTTGTGGGTAATGTGAATGAACTTTGTATTTCTTCTGGCACTGTTTTGCTGCACTGCTTTCTTTGTCTGCTCCCTCTGCCCAGATTGTCTGAAATTTAGGCTGTACATTCTTCAGGTAAATGGGGTAAATTAGGCAAAGACGTGTTTGGCAAAAGACTTTGCATGTTATTTCTCTTTTATAGTAATGAACACAATTATTACAAATATTGTGTGATATGAGGTGACGGAGAAGTTGCACTTTGAATGTTTCTAACATAGATATATTTAAGAAAATTCACTATGTAGCATTTAAAAATATGTCCACAATATTAGGCATGTAACTGTCTATTTCTATTTTACAAAAATAAAGGTTTTCATTTCTATTTCAGTTTGTTTACCCAAAACATGCAGCAAAAATCCTAAAAAAAAAAAAAAAACGTATAAGCAGATCTCTACTATCAGGTGGCCTTCACCAAACATTAAAAAAAGCCTACATCAATGCCTCAACTCTCCTCTGTGTGTAGTCATAACTACGCACATATTCACATCAAACCTGAGATGGGTCAGACCAAGGGAAGTGTCCCTTAGGCCATCTTAGCCAGTCCTTCACAAGTGAGCTCTAAAAGATGGGCGACAGTACAGTACGCTGCAGTTGGCCTTGATTGATGATTGAGTAACCCAAGATCATAGATGTGCTCAGGGAGGACTTGCCGGTGCAGAGCTGTGCATACATCAGCCCTTCAGGACTACCACTACATACATCATGCGGTGAGACTTGACTGATGTGAGCAAGAGGACTATGTAGACCACTTAAGGGAAGCTTTCTACATGGCAGTCAACAGTCAAAGTTGACTAAAAATGATTACAGCACAGGAAAAGGGATGACTTTGTTGTTATAAATCACATTTTATCCGAGCCAACATGCACATACTGCTAAGAGACACACACATCCATATGCCGACAAAAGCACACATATTAACTTGTGCTGATATCCTTGACAGGCACAACTACAAAAGCGTAACTCGGTGGTAAATAAATAAGTTCACGCTGTCGATGCGCATTCTCTTTTTAGGAACTCTCGGGCTCGCATAGACCCAGCCAAAGGATTATGTGCGAGCATCCGTGTGTGTGCACAGAGGCCCCCCCTTTCAGCACCTTCTCAAAGACCTTCTTATGGCGCCTCCCCTCCGAAAGCAGCTCAAGGGCGCGGCCTATCTACCAAACGATAGAATGCAGAAGAGGATTTGTGCTTCCATTCAACCAGCCGGCCCGCCTCTCTCCAGTCAGAGCCTTGGTTAATTTATATGGAAGTCAAACTGTTTGTACTGTCAAGGTTATATTATATAAAAGAGGAGAAGGGAAAGGGGACGAGTCGTAGGCAATTTAAAATTCTGACGAGGATTCCACCGATTGTTTTTCTTGCATAGGAAGTGAGCAGATGTGATATAAGACCAATCAACTTCAATCCAGTTGAGAACAATTCTTTGAAACCTACACATTCATTCCCTTGAAATGCCTGCCATTCAAAAATGTTGTGGCAAACACAGCAGCTAATTTGCCCCCGATCTAAGAGAAAGAGGGACCACATTTAAATGTTGGTCAAAATCCTCTACGTGCGCACAAGTCCAACATAAAGGACGATATCAGCATGGTGTTTGTGGCGAGCTCTCCTCAGAACTGCGATGCAGGCTCTCCAGTCCCAAAGCAACTCGCACATGTGTGCATACACAAACGCGCTTGAGCAGCACGCAGAGCACTCCTAAGGTTACCCCCCAGGACAAAAGCTTTACCATCCCACTGACTGGCAGATGGGACAACCAGCTGACATCTCGGCCCGGCTCCGTTTCATGTTCCCTGGGTGTCTTAAACGGGCGGGCACCCTGTCTGATGGGCACAGGACGGCCAAGAAGGAAGATCCTTTGACAGGGGTGGGAGGGTGTGCTCCTTGGGGCTACCACACACAAGAGGAGCGAGGACAGACAGACAGACAGACGTGGCTCATGTGCTTTACTGCGTTTGTACAGAATATTTCTGTATCTTGCAGAGTGGGAGGCTCGGGAAACGTCTACATTACATGCAGATCAATAAAGAGGTAATGACTGCATTTAGTCTCGAGGCTAGAAGCAACATTTATAGTTGGAGGGATCATGAGCAGTGGTACTTTATTTAAGATTTAGATGAAGAAATAAGAATCTAATCTTTCACCAGCTATGCCATCTTACTTTAAAAGGCGTCCTTGTTGTGGTTTAGGTTGTTACACAGACCTTTGGATGCAGTCCCATCTGGGAGAATTACGATAATCTACTAATAAAACTATCAAAAGCATTAAAACATTGTACATTACTCAAAACCAAAAATATTGTGACCTTTTTTCAAAGTGAATTATGTTAAAGTATTGCAATAAGTACCGACTGTTTTGTTTTCAAGGACCTTTTACATTGAACATTATTTCATGACAATATATAAATAATTAATCAGGATTCTGTAGTACAAATACTTTTATAAGAATGATAGGGAAATGAGAAACACAAAGAAACATAGACATAAGACATGCTGCTAAAGCACAACATTTACTCTTTTGTAAGATGAGGTAATTATTTGAAGTATTTGCTCTTTAGGGAACTAAGTAAATATATTCAAATAAATATTGTGAAAAATTAAATCTAATCTTCACAAACTGTGCACTAGATTTACTGGTAATGTAAGAACTAAAAGTAATCTATATTGTGAAAATGTAATAAACCTTTATTATTCTATGTGTTGGTGAACACAGTTAAAAGTATAACTTACTATTAAAAACATATTCCCACGTAATAAGTATTTTGATTTTGTTATTACAGTAAGGCAGATAACTAAAAATACATTTTACTTAACTTCTAGACCAGTGTACAGGATCATGACAGACTATTTACATTAAAATGACACCAGTAGTCACCTGGGTGATAAAATACTATCGATGATTATGAGCCTTAAACTGTATATTTATTACTGTTAAATCTCACATACAATTTCCAGTGCACTGTGAATGATATTCAAATTATTAGGGGCAATATGAGGCAAAAATCCCTGATGTGAAAAAAGTTTATTTTGGTTGAAAAGTCAAGGATGAATTAAAAATTACCTTCTGTCTGGTTTAAAAGTTGTTATTAAAAAGCTTAATTTTTTCACTCTCTCAAAATAGGCTCTCTGTAATAAATGTTTTTGTTTTTTTTACTACAATGCCTTCAAATAAAAATAAATAGCAGATGTTATAATTTAATAAATACTGTTGTAGAGGATAAATCTATCAAAACCTATGTGTGGGAAAGTTATGACTTCTGACGTCATGAAACATCACAGGTGGCTGAAACAAGCACATTTCTTATTTTTGAAACAACTAACAAAACTGTCATTGTACATGAGCACATCAGCAAAAAAGGGAAAATACTGAGAAGCAGTAAAAAAATACCAGTTTCCCCTTAACAATTTTTTTCCTTAAAACTCGGTATGAATCTGCATCAAAACAAGAATTACCCATTTATGTCTGCCAGCTTGACAGAAGACTCACTGTGAAGATGCGATGCTAATGGTAGTTTGACTCAGTTGTCATTACTCAAGTGCTTTGTAGTAGCGTGCCTCTTGCCTCTTTTTAAATAAGAAAAGGTTGTCACTTTACTACATTGTAGTTGAGATCACATCTAAGCGAGGTTACTGGTCAAATATAAATAAAAAAAAAAATTCTCCATATATCTTGAATTGGTAAACAAGCGAGAAAACGTATTTCATGCAGCTGTTGTCTTCCTATGGCTCACTCGCACATGCAGACGCGTATCTACACTCACTCTGATAAACGTCTGCTCTGGTTTCCCCTTTTTT
This sequence comes from Platichthys flesus, assembly GCF_949316205.1. Lineage (NCBI taxonomy): Eukaryota > Metazoa > Chordata > Actinopteri > Pleuronectiformes > Pleuronectidae > Platichthys > Platichthys flesus. The sequence continues at coordinate 14,601,846 of NC_084964.1, read as the reverse complement.
CTTTTCTCCTTTTTTCGGGGGGGTTTTAACTCTCATCAATCCTCTTGTCATCCACTGCGTCATTCTCATCACCGGATTAATATTTCTGATATACGTCCCCGGTTGACAAGGTGGCACAATTCTCTCTCACTGCCACTCCTTTACTTCATTTCACCATTTCATTTTTCTTTCATTCTTTTTTAGCTCTCCCTTTCCATTTTTAATATTTCCGCGCCTCAGATGTAGCGGCTCTTTAAAGCGCCCATGGGGGCTCTGAGTCCTCGCTTTTGTCTCCCATTTCCTTCTGAAACAGTTTTTCTTTAACCCTGTGTGGCTCTTCACAGTTGTTGTCTTAGCTCTCTCCTCTCTGTCGCTCTTTCTGCTGCTTTCTTTTTTTCTCCATCTCCCCCCCGCCCTCCCTCACTCAGCTCTCTGTGTGTCAGCCAGAGGTCAATACTACACTTTTTTCTTCTGCATGCAAGAAGGAAGGGGGTGTCTTTTTAGTTATTGTAACCTAAAAATAGAAGAAAAAAAATCTGATTTAAGGTTGGGACAAAGGTGTCTTCTTAGACATGGTGGCACACCACTATCTAGCAGCTGGGGGATGTTTCATATCTGGAGATAAGGATTAGATTATATCAATAAATGGTTTGGATGAGGTCTGATCGAGAATATGGACCAATTTACCAACTGTGCCTAAACGACTTAATTCAAGGTTATTACTAAGGGACACTGTCGATTATTTAAAGCTGAAATGAACTATGTTTTTGTGATATACAAAGACGTGTCGCATTTACCGTGGATATGTATCATCATGGTTTCTTCTTGCCAAATGTTGATCAAGTTATGATACCACTTTCTCAGTACTTCAGTCAATACTATATTTTAATCTGGGATATTTGCACTGCAGCCAAAGAAGATGAAGCAGTAATTTAAACACACACAACTTATGTATTAAAGTGTAAAAACTGCATCTTAAAAATCTATACTCTTGTTTGTCATTTAAATCAATTTTACAAAGTAAAGGTTTCATGTAAAAATGTCCTTTTCTCTATGAAATCCTGTCTCATGTTTGAACTCCCTATAATCGGATCATTATTTCCTCGAGACTCATTATGTTGAGAGCCTTGTAGAAGCTAATAAATGACTAAAGGTCTAATTATTAGATTTTCACATAATTGTATCAATGCTAGCTAACGTATTGTGCAGAGCTAATTATGGGGAAGACTCGTAGTATCTGTCATAGTTGGTGGCTGCAACCGAAGCATTGTTATTATTCAGCGCGGACATTTTCACAGACAAGTAGCTTTGGCCTTTAAGGTTAATTTAATTTTACAGAAAATCGTTACTCTCTACAAACCGTATAGCTCCACTTAACTTAAGCTAATATTTGGATGTTCGCGAAAAAACCTGTCGCTACACACCAGGACTTGCTCTCACACACAGGGAAACGGGCGGGCACACACCGACACATACTCAAGTCTGTTGGTTCAGCTCTTCCATTGAGAGTCCGTATGCTAGCTGGCCATTGTGCGCACAAGGCCTTTTGTCTGTGCAGCCTGAAACTGGTGATTGCACCTTAGCTACCGCAGTTCAAGCGTAAACAGTGTTTTCATGCCCTACGATATTCACTGTTGCCAGTGGACCCCTAAATCCCTGGAACAGCTGAGTCCTAGGGTGTCAAAGATAATGGCGATTTATTGCAGTGCGTGGCTTTCTCATTGCCCCTCCCGCACCCCTTTCCAATCGTCCCTCCACCCCTCCTCCTCCCTCAAACAGATTAAAATTAAGCCGTAAACATGTGAGGATGGAATTAACACATTTAGCGAGTCTCCTCTTCCCACATCCCATTTTCGCTCCAGAGCGGCTGATCCCCGCTGCCGAACGTGGGTGCAATTTTAATGACTCGCAACGTTTTTGAAGTCCACATGAAAAAAGTGCCGCTCGCCGTTTGTGGCGGCGCTAGATATGGCTGGGCCATGGCCAACCATGATTGGGGGGACACGTGCCGCCGACTCGGACTCCAGGCTCTTCGATAGGATCGGTGTCATTTTCCTCTCCACGATAAGACGCCTTGCTGACAAGGTCCGATTAGGAGAGAAAAAATCATTATTGCTACGCCTTTCATCCACCGGGGGTTTACCGATAAACAGCTCACCCACGGCTAGATATTCTGAGAGCAAGATGTTAGGCATTGAAGCATATATATTTAGGAAATGTGGTTTCAGGCAGAATTCGGGGCCATTTTTTTATAATTATTTTCCTTTAAAATAGCTATAGAGAGAAAAAAACATACTTTTCCTTTAAAACGAATTTTTAAGAAAGGCCTTCTTTCTCCAAAGCTGCAAACTCAAGCTGTGAAATATTTAAGTCTGAGATCTCGGCTCCATTAATCAAACAATTATCAAATAACGTTATATTCTTTTTGAACACAATGCAACATGCCGATTGTATCAGCCTACAAAAAAAAATTTATTATGCTATACCTTAAGGAAATCCACTTTAGCAAACTGTCCTTTAAAAGAGGGAAATAAAAAGAGATGCTTGAAATATTCAAACTACATTGTAGAACAGAGGGAATAAACTAAAAATAAAGGAGGGAGAAAAGATTCAGCCACGTTTTAATAGGAAAAGATTTACATTGCATATATACTGTATATATTTCTAAACATTGTTCATATGTAACTGAGATGAATACTTAACTTCCAACTGGTGTATTACCAGTGATTCAAGACATACAACTAATGATTAAAAACATGAGAAAAATGCTTTGTTAAAGAGTCTTAGAATTACCAAAAAGTTCAAAATACTTTAAAATGTCTTAAATGAGTAACAAAGACCGTATTTACTTTTGTTGTTTTCAAAAAATTATCATTCTAAAAGAATCTAAAATATATTTTAAAGGATTAATTTGTTTTGATTATTTTATTTAATAAACGAAATTATAAGTATTATAATGTTAAAATACTTTTATCAAAAAATTAAATCCATTAGAGCTATTTATAGATTCTGTTTAAAATAACACTTGTGCTCCATCATTGTGACTGATTATGTAATTTAAGTGTTTGCGTATGGATTTGATGAGCGAGCTCCACTTTGGTGGTCCAGCACCAAAAGAATGATGGAGTCTGATCTTTAGAGGCAACAGGGAGAAATAAAGCGAGTGGGAGAGAAACAGAGAAAGATGCAGGGGGAGAGATAGAGAGTCGGGACAAACGTGTGCTGTGTTACTGGGCCACTCCAGCACCCATGGACTCTCAGCAAGACTCAAAGCCACGCTCGGCTTCAAAAGGGAGCCATGAAGATTTTTTTTTTTTGTTTACAAAAACATATTTATTTATTTCTCGTCACTCTGTCATTTATCTATTTATTTCTTGCTGTCCCAGAATCCCTTGCTCTGACACTGGAATCATGTTCGATGACGCCGGCGTACTTGCCCTCCCTCTTCTCTCCCCCCCTTCCCTTTTAATACCACTGCAGTTGAAAATCCAACTGCTCTAAAACAAACTGATGTACTCTTTAATACAGTCATCACATCATCACAGGGTCCTGGGGGGGGGGGGGGGGACGGACCGTGAGAGTGGGACGGGTGTGAAAAGGGAAGAGACAGAAAGAAAAGTCCCCTGGATCATGGTTGAGTCAGCAGCACCTTTGATTGACAAGGTCTAATCAGCTTATCTCCATCCTAATAAAGTTGATAGCCTGCGGTGTAGCGCTCTACCTGGCATGGTGTGAACTTTGGGCTCGGCTGGGGCCCCCGAGGGCCCGGCTCAGACCCTCTCTGCTTATCTAAACGGGACTGAAATCAATCCCTAATGAGCTGTTTTCATTTTGCAGGATTGATTTCAGGCCCCTAAACACCAAGAACACTTGCCTAAGAAGTCGTCTCAACCTCTCGCTGGCCACCTTTAAAATGCAGAGCAGCAACGCTTTTGTCCCTCTCCGGCTTTGTTTCATTTTGCCACCATTGCTAGAATATTTGTGTCGGCTGAACAAGTATAAATGGGGATGAATTTTCAAAGTAAACTCGCTCCACATTCCCACTTAATTTAGTGAGTTGTAATATGTAAAAAAATATTACCAATGAGATACTGGCGATTGTCATAGTTCTGTAAAATTAAAAGTCTTTATATTTTAGGTTTAAATGATTTAAAAATAAATGTATCAAACGTAAATTTGACAAACTGCAGTGGTTTCCTCCAGACATACAGCTATTTGACCTAGAATTTAAGTTTAAAGTTCACAATGACAATTGAGTCCTAAAACAATTGCACATTCACAGAACCATCTGCAAACAGCTGCTCTATGCTGGCACAACAAAGCAACTGTAATATAAAGCTGTTCAGTCATCAGATTTATGCTGGTAAACAACAACAACAATTAATTAGCATAACTCGGAAATTTAGCAGGAGTTTGATGGAACCAATTTTAGCCATGTTCCATGTGAACTCAACTCAACTCTCTCTCCTTTCATGAATAATAATCAAAAAGGTGGAACAGCCAATCATTGCGACTCAGATGTCTTATCTGTCGTGCAATCTATTTCTAAACAAGCAATCATAAATCATTCAATATCTTTTCAACTGCGAAGGGAAGCACTCAAATCTGGCACGTCTTTGATTTAACATCAGTCAAGTCTCCACATTTGGGCATTTCAAATGCCCCTGACTCAAATGTCTTTAAATTGGCTAACTGCATGCCCTCCCTTTTTATTTAGGGCCCTCTTTAACTGGGCTAGCCCCCATGTCTGCTTGTTGCTATGTCTGGGGCTTTTAAGTCGCTGCTCCTCACTAATGAAGTTATATACTTTATTTATGAGACAAACAGAGGACCCTGGTTCTTGAGGAGTGCATGTGGTAAATAGCTCTGCATGTCCAGAGTCTCATCAATGCCACCCTGAGGGCTTGCACAGCTTTTGCCAAGCTTATGTTTTCACTAAAAACAATGGGAACATCGAGAATGGTAAATTTGACAAAAAATACTACAATGTGAAGCTTTATCTATTCCTAGAGCTAAGAACTTGTCTTTTTCCCCTTAAGTAGGACCTAGAAGCATCCTGGCTTCTTTGTTCCAGGTCATTAAGAGATATATTGTCGGCGCTGCAGAGAAAAGGAGCAAAACTGAGTTTCTCCGCCATTTCTTTGTTCAGGATCTATCACTTTGAAATAAAAATGTCTTTAAGTTCCACTTCCCCCATTGGTCAATTACAGTTCTTAAGGGCTGCTGTGTCATTTTGGATAAAAGATGCAACTTTGAATTACTGCAAAAATAATGATGCTAAACTGCCCTTCGTGGAAAAAGTGCAGCTTAGATGTCTGAGGAGAGTTGAGGTCTGTGGCGAGGAAAGCATTACCAGTTTTTACTACAGAGGGTCTGATTGGAGAAACACTTAACACTCTAATTATTCTTGTTTAAGGGCTGTGGATGCCACACCTCTGGGTTAGGAAACTCAAAGCATGTTCCTCGAACTGCCAGTGCCATTTTCATAATGTGCATGAATAAAGCGCAGTGCACTTCTTAGACTTTTGTTTTATTATTGTGCATTTGTTTGGTGTGAAAGAGAAGCGACGACAATAAATGCAGCCTTTGTTGGCCGATGAAAGTAAACAATTTAGCTTCTGCAAACACACAAGTCCCAGCCCTGGCTGCGCTACATCTGAATATTATAAGAAGGACGGCAGGACGAGGATCTGAACGGTGCAGGATTTACCAACGATGTCTGAGAAAGTGTTGTGACGAGCCACCGCGGAACCACAGGAGTAAATATATAGCTTGAGACGACTGAACAACACTAAATTAAAGAGCAAACTGAATTTGGGATTGGATGGCAAACCCCAACAAACTTTGTAAAAACCCAGCGGATAAATATGGCTACCAAATGTTTGTGCCCAGTGTGTTTGTTAAATTTGTTTTTGGTGCATATAGTAATTAGTCTGGTGGAGGAGAGCATATGCGTGGCTTATCTGTGCTCTTTGTGCAGACGTATTCTCGGGGTTTTAACCCAGAGACACTGCCATTTCAGGTTGTGCATCTGAGCGGAGGGTTGGTATCGACAGCAGAGTAAAGGAAGGGGTCATGGATTAAAGACGCAGGGGCGAAGCTTCCCCACCAAACCACAAACACACCCCACAGCTGGTGTGGACCAAGCCAAGTGTGTGGGACCAAGGCAGGATAAACGAGTATTGTTCTTAGCTCGCCGCACACACGGTGGATGAGACAGCTACCGGTGACACCGGGTCAAGGGGGCATGTGGCCGACTATGGAGGGAGAAACTGCCGGGCCCAGGAGGTACTGAACACTGCTAAGCCATGGCCCACATCTTAAACACCCTGCGTGCTGAGAGGAAAAACATCAAAATGCGCCCGCTCTAGTGGAAGATCCGACTGGATAGAATTAAAAATGTGTCGGCTGTCGCAGAATTTGACACAGTCGAGAAACTCGGATACCGGCAGGGATCATCTGAGACATTTGAACCAACATTTTTTAAGCAGAGAATGCAGATTGTATTTATGAATTTGTGAATGCAAGTTACAGAGAACATCAAAAGCCGGTGGTCTGCGTGCGAACCTTCCATGACTTGAATTATTAAATCTGTCGATGTCGCACATGCCAGCCACCCCGCGATTATAGTGTAAATTGACAAACTTTTTCAAAACTACAACGGAAGCCACAGAAAGCTGGTTGATACTTCAAGAATGAGCTTTGATACATCTCTGAGGAATACACTGTGCCTCGATAATGTGGGGACTGTCAGCGAGGAAGACAGGAAGGGAAGGAAATATGCTAACTGGTTAAATCTATTTAAGATCCCAATGAGCCTTTTTTTTCCTATTTTGAGATAATAAAAAGAAACCCTCCTTGATAATGAAGAAAATTGAGTTGTGTGTCGGTTTTTGGATGGTTTATTTAGAAAGTGATATTACAGGGTTTTTTCTTCCTCCTGCACCCCTGAATTAAGAACTTCAGGAGGAACGCTGACGTTTATTTCCATAGACCCCCCGTCTGTTTATCTTAAAAAAATAAAATAAACACCACCCACCCATAACACATGCATACACAACACACACAGACGCACACAGATATATAGCAATGCATGAATTTTCTTCGGAAGCAGAGGAAGTGGAAGCGGAGCCCGATCTGTCGCCTCTACACCTCTTTCTCTCTCTCTCTCTCTTTCCCTGGCTTGTCTTTTGATGTTCTCCCGAAAATGTCATCAGGCGTCAAGGAAAGAGGTTTTTTTTTTTTTTTTACACACCCCCCCCCCCCACCCAAACACATATCAACCTACCTCGCATATGAGCAAGACAATTTGCTGTCATTCACTCATCCTCACCACTATCTTGAACCCCCCCCCCCCCCCCCCCCCCATTCGCCCAACACCACCCCACTCCTTCCCGACCCAATCCAAAACAGAATACGCACCAGTTTCTACTGCTATCTGGTAGCCGGCCTCCAGTCTCCGCGATGACCTTTCTATCTTCTCAGTGTTGTCCAACAGATGCGCTCTCTGCAACAAATAAGAGGAAAAAAAAAAATAAAGCCAGCGAAACAAACAAGGAGGGAAAAAAAAAAAAAATTGATTGAGAGGGCTGGGAACCATTTCAAAGAAACACATCAACACTGTCACCTAAACAGACAGACCACATCCACAGCGACAACATAATGCAGCCAGGTTGGCAATAACCTTCATGGATGACAATGTGTTATATGCTGATGGAATATCAAGCATATGCATGTTGAGGCTGACAATATCAGATGTGTTGCTGCCTTATCTTGGACATGAAAACGAGCACAACTTTGAGGTTCGTTGCCTCCTTGTATTGTTTCACAACAGAGCCGTCTGCTGCGCGTGGGGAAGAGTCAGGCAGGAGGGTGCAAATCAAGATGAAATCACATTTAATTTGCAGCTTTCGCAGCGAGAGGAAAAATCCTGTTCAGGGGAAAGCATTCACCTGGAGAAGGGAGTTAAGACAAAATCAACCGTAACCCCCTTGACTGTAGACAGTAATGCAACATATAAAGTTAAATAAATAACTAGAATGGCACTCAGTAGAGCGCATTCCTCCGCCAAGGCCCAACAGACCCATTAGACTCATTTAAGCTGCGCTCAAATTCACACACTCATATATATCAGTCTCAGAGTGTTTTATTAAATCAAGAGCCATGAATAATTCCCCGGGACAATTTTTAAATATATATTAATAACTATCTTGCAATAATAAAGACAGTGAAAATAAGAGATCTGGAGCCACACCAAAATTTAATGGGTTCCTCTCTGACCCTTCTACCAAGTTTCAGAGGAAATGGGTTCAGGTTTTTTTGGGTGCAATCTTGATTACACCCAAACAAACATAGAAATCTAACAACAACCGACGGACAGGGGTGAAAACAGAACCTAGTTGGCAGAGGTAATTATTTTTGAATAACAAAAAATAATGATGAACGTTGGCTTGAGTCGTCCTGCAGCGGCCTCGGTTTGGGTTCCGACCCGGCGCCTCGCTGCGTGTATTTCCCCATTCTCTCCCCCCGCTTCTCTTCCACGCTAGTTAAACGTGAAAATACCTGAAAAATAGTAGCTTTAAAAAGTAATAATAATGCTATCTAAGCCTTTCCAATTAATGTCCTAAAGGTTTATAAAATGATCATCATATCGTAAGTGTAAAATGTCATATTAAAAATGTTAGCCCAAACAAAACCAGTGAATTCCCTTCCCACTTCTTGTTTATCCACATTAGTGGACAAAAACAGTCATTCATGATGTACGAGTTAGCACATCCCCCCGTGGTTTACTCACAGCGATCAACAATTGACAAGCCTGCCCGCTGAAAGCACAGAGTTCAGAGAGCAGAGGTGTTCAAGAAAAGATGTGTTTCATAAAATATTAAATCAGCAACTTGATCATTTTTTTTCAAAATGGATGTTTGTGAGTATCAAGGTGTTGGCTCGGGCTCTAATATCAAGTGTATACATATCAAGTGATAGCGCTTCTTTAGATACCGGGGGGGGGGGGGGTTGGTTATTTTTCCACAGCGAAACAATTCATGTCTGACAAGCAAGGCGAGAACAGATCTGATCTGTTGACTGATGGCCTTGGGTTCCATCTCGGGGCTCTCAAATATAGAAATCTTCCATTATGGGTTTATTTCATTGTGTTCACGTATCCAATTACTGCACCATGTATTACAAAAAACATACAGGCAGTATCTCTGGAAAATCATTTCATATTCTATTATCTTTGTAAACAGTGAACGGGTCAGGTCAGTGTTCTCACACCTAAACAAAAATGTATAAGGAGACTTATTTTATTAGAAAATGCAACATTTATACAGAAGCCTAAATTCCCACAAATGTATGTGGATCTATACCTGACAATTTGTATTGTTAGATGTAATGTTTATTTTATTATCCAGATTTCAGTGGACTACTTAATGTTGACTATACAGAGAGTTTTGAGGAATATGCTTAGTCTCCTTTACACATGTAGTCAGTGATTTAGTGACTTGACAATGTTTTCCTGTTTGGTTTAAACATAATTCTTTCCACTGTCACCATCAGGGGACCCGGAGTTTCATCTCAACTAACAGCTACAGTTATACTCAATTTGTCACTGAGTAGTGGCAACCGTTTCACTGAGGAAACCAGCAGGGAATACTGACTTTTAAAAAAATCTCAACGTTATATTTTTCATGACACTGCACAAAGGAGGCTCGCCAACTATAACAATTTTCCCCATTAAGATTATTTATGTTTTAGACATTCATGTTAGATTTTCTTCAACAGAAGGTGTCACTCACCCATGACCTGCAACTGACGACTCTCAAATGCCATTGATCTCAAACCAGTTATTCTGACCTCATATGTTTTTACCATAATTTCACAGATCTAATAAACTCAGCCTCTTATTACAGGATTCCTGCGCAGTGTATAATAAGTGAGTTAATCATTAAGGGCCTGTTTGATCTTCTTTGATATTTCAAGTAGTGCCTGGATGTGAAACTTTACATTAAAGTCCTTTCATTACCTCCACCGAGGACGTTGGTTATTTTACCCCCTGTCCATTTGTTCTTGGTTGTTTTATTTAAGAGGACTATAGGGCCTTAAATAGGAGGCTGGTTAAAATTACCTTTCAACAAAAGACTGTGTAAACTCAATAAAATCTGTGGTTAATCTATGTAACATACAAGCATAGATTCAAACAAACCCACACAGCCCCATATTGTCCAATGTAGTGACTTCATGTACGAGTTCAAACTGAAATCCAGCTTTTCATTAAATCCATACTGCCTTCAGAGGAGAGGATCACAAACCCTTGTGAACATGCAAGACTTAAATGTTTACTCAAATGTTGTTGGATTTTATGGCCGTTCTAATACGTTATGTTAAGAAGCCGATCAGATGTTACACATGTGACACTCCAAAAAAACAACCCGATGAATGGCAGCCGCCTCTTTGACAAGGGGTTTATGCCCATCAAATGAGCGAGGGGGACAGGGGGAGAGGCGAAATCTCCAGTTTTTGTCGGGGCTGTCAAAACATGTAGCAGCTAATCACTCAGAGGAAATGAGAAAATGTGGAGAAAAAGAAGAGAAGTCAATTTTCAAAGTTTGACAATAAGAGGGATGGGGAAAAGAGCAGGGAGGAGGAAAAACTCCCTCTGAACTCCTTCCTTTCCCCTCGCTTCCTCTTTCTTGGCGCCGCTGACAGATGTCATTTAAAATCGCAGAGATACTTTTTAATAGTTAAAGGGAGGGCAGGGGGATGATGGGAGGAATATGGGTGGTAAAGTGGGGCTGCTCGTGAGAGAAAAAAAGATGAGGGGATGGCGAGCGGGGGGCACGGGATGCAAGGTGTGGCGTGTTTTGACGGCGCCGGGGTGTGGCACAGGGCGTTCGGGGAGGGGTTACACGGGCGTGGATGTGGAGACGGTGGCGGCGTGCACGTGGGAGAAAAATGGATACCAGGCTTGGTCTATAATGAGCCCCTATGGATCAGCTGTGATGGGGGGGGTGCACGTATTGACATGCAACGCTTAAGCTAATACACCTAGACCATGGCTGCAGTGCCTGTGTGTGCCTGGGAGCATGAGGCAGCCGGGGATACTGACAGAGTAGCGCACTCCCCGGGTTCTTCAAAGAGCTCAAGTGATTAGTATGTTATCATTACCATTCGAAACGTGATTTTCCTATTCCCTCTCGGCAAAGGTGACACGTCTTGGGGAGACGGCCGGCAGACTCACTGCGATGGAAAGCCACTTCAAAGCTTCCTCCTCCTGAATTTCTCTCTCTCCCTCTCTCCCTCTCGCTCGTTCTGTCTTCTTTTAGGGCCGGGGGGAGGGAAGGGTGTGTGGGTGGGTGTGTGCGTGTGTGTGTGTGTGTGAGTGTAGGGCGTTCGGGGTGGTGGCAGTGGTGGTGTATTCGTATATATATGTGTGTGTGTGTGTGTGTGTGTGATCATTAGAATAATGCGCCCCGAGTATGACGGTGACAGAACCTGAAGGAAAGGGTAAGAGTTCAGCCGCTAAGGATCCAGTAATGGCCCACTGTGATGGACCCAATAATGAAACAATCCAGCCGGGAACACAGGATGACACAATGAAAAGGAACATGGTACAATTAAAACTAAACATCCCGCCATGCGTGGTCACAGTCGAGGCTGATGTAGAGATTATGCCCACGAACTAATCTAAAGTGAGGAGCCTTAACTCTCCAGGAAAAAGCAATTTTGCTCCGATATACGAATGTCACACAACGACGAAACAAAAAAAGGTGGCTGTGTAGAAATGTTGAGCATAGAAGCTTTTCTTGCGGTTAGAAAGCAAAATGCCAGACAAATCCCTGTCAGCGGTTTTTAATCGGGGGGAATGCAAAGTGGTGGGCAGCCCCGACTGTGCTACAACGTCCCCTATCAAGGGTTGACCCCTGTGGTTCTGATTTACGTCACCACTGGGAGACCTGCAGGATAAGACACACCAGCACCTTGTCAAGCTCAAATACAGGCTTCCCATTAAGACCTGCTATTTATCCACTGAAAAAAAACAAAAAACTAAGGATGCCATTAAAGCACATATCTGATTGTCTCATGGAACCTTTTAGCAAAGGATTTAAACACAATATATAATAAATATTGTGCATCTGCAAATGCACTAGTGGATCCCCCCACCACCACAACCACTTCTGCTTATACATGTCTGCCGTTTCATCTGACACCTACATTTTGAACAAAGATCTTCTTAGGAACCACGAAAATGGTGTTTTTTTGTTGTGCTTTTTTGCGTCAAGAAACACTCTTCAGTTGTGAGTTATTAACGGGGAGCCCCAGAACAATGCAGCTGTAGCTCAAACGAAATCTCTCCCCTCTTCTTTCGCTCTCCTGCCTTTTTTCAATATCAAACACAGACGGTTACTATCACCACTTTCCAAAGTTCAGATGATTTCCTTATTATTTCAATAAGGGTGGGGGAGAGTCAAAGTGAATAATGATGACAGCTGTGATTCAGACTGACTGTGTGATCTTCTGTGCCGTTTGTTTGGGACTTGTAAGACGAGGAATTACAAGTGTCAAACAGCTGTGAATATGGGTGCTAAATATTTAAACATGTTTTTCAGCAGAAGATAAAAAAAAAAAGTATAGTTTAAAAGACTGCGGTGGAGGAGTGCAATGGCGAAGAGGGAAAAAAATCCCCCTAACAATCCAGCCAGATTACACAGATCGGACCATTCGTAAAGGGGGGAGACAGGTGAGGTAACTCGTGATGTCTTCTAACCCACAGGCTAAGAGGAAATGCCCCAAAAATAGAGGGGAAGAAAAGGGGGAAACAACGGTGCAGCTAAATAAAAGAAAAAAGCCTGATAACATGGCAACTGGGCCAGTTGGCTTTTTTGAATTATGGATAGGTGTGAACGGTGAGGCTCTGATAACAATTGAAACACTCGGTTTCAGCAGCTGCTCCTTTGAACATAGAGTCACTCAGAGGCGCGTTTAACAACAAGTTCAGCCAAGGACAAGAATATAATGTGATGTGATAGAAACTGAAAAAAATCATCCTCAATAGAGAAAAAAGAAAAAAGTCTAAAGCATAATTTGCACGAGTAACAATCAAATATACCAATATAACAACTGCTGAGTCTTCAATAATGTAACAGTAAATACATTACATAGCAAATCAGTTTTAGCAGAAATCACCTGACAGTTCAAAATTCATGACTTTTAATAAAGAAAAGATGAAATGCTAAACAGTTAAACAACAAATGTTTAAAACCAAAAAATTCAACATACATATTCAGAAGATTACAGATTTTAAAGTGCACTATACATATACCATAGTACCGTACCTTATATTTTACCCATTTGTATTGGTGGTTTTGCACCATCAACCTTTTCATATGACTTAATGATGAGTATTGGAAATTATGATGGCAGCCCAAAAATACAATTACTACAATGAGCTTCTTCAAATGACAGAGTAAATGAATTTGTACAATCAAAGTGAAGAATACAAAAACAACTGTTGCTAATGGAGCTAAAAGCAGGAAATATATATGTATATATATAAAAACTCACAGTACTTGCATAGTAAAACAGTCGTTATTGCCAATTGGCTTGAGGTTGTAATGTCATGATTAACTTAGCGTTATGGTAGCATTTTGAGTTTGTTTAGCTCATGTGCTAAGGAGAAAGCTAACTGCGATGCTCATTAAGCTTGGATGTGTATGGTGGCAAACAGAATCAAACATTTAGGTGTTACTTGTTCTCAAATCAAAACAATTCACTAAAGCTTCAAGAATTTCTTTAAAAAACATGTTTATCTACATTTTTGATTCACCTGTTTCATTAAATTGCACTTGTGTGTTACATTGCACACTGTATAGTGTGACCAATACAATATGTCAAGTTTGGCAATCAAGACGATGTTTTACACGACGCAAAAGTGACAACACAACAAAAACAACACAACAGAAACAACACTACAGTCTTGCATATACCCCAAAGAATAGTTTTTCCCGGGTCCCTGCAGAGTATATCTCTGCTACTAGTTGCAGTCCACCTTAAAAACAATAAATACTTAAGGAGAAGCTACACATTTAGCCCCATTGAAGGGTTAGTCAATGGTGCAGCAGCCATTCCCTCTTGAAAAGAAGATGTTGAACTGCGTTGGGCCCAATAACCGAAGCTGCTCTAAGCCCCACTTCGTTCCACAATATTCGTCTTCAAACGGGCGTATCGGAAATAATATCTTATCTTTACTTTTCGGATATTTGAGGTAAGGGAACCTGGAGAAACTGGTCTTCAGTGAATTCATTATCTCCGGCTTGGCCTTTAAGCTGTTCAATCAGACATGTAAAATAGTGTACAAATGAGCTGATTTTCATTTTCTACGGGGAGAGAGAAGGGCAAATGGAAATTTCAGTGGGAAAGCATAATTTAAATTGTTAGGAGCAGAGAAGCACTTACCTCTTCGCGTAACTTTATCAACTGCATCACGAGAGCAAAAGCAAGAAGAGAGAAGGATGGAGGGAGAGAGTGAAGAAGAGATGTTTAAAAAAAGCAGGAACTTGGCAGGAAGAAGATCAGTTATGTGGCTGAGTACAAAATTCACCTTGACGATTTATCCGTTTGCATGTTTAGCATTTGGATATCACAAGACAAACACATTAAACGGAGCTAAACACGCCGCTCGCGCCGACTTATTTGAACAAACAAAGATCAAGTCCTGGCGCAGTCACATTAAACACGGAGGGGGAATGGATCGCTCCAGTCACAATATCAACTAAGATTATCAAGGAAGTCACATCACAGAAGTTGATACAGCAGGAGAGGATTGAGTCAAATTTAGTGTGCACAGGTACAGTGTGTTTAAAAGATTTTGTATTTGTCGTTTTTTTTTTTTTTTTGCTGAATTCTCTGGAAGGAAAGATGGAAAGAAGAACGTGCCCAGTGGAGGAGAGGTGAAGAAATGCTGAGCCACTCCATTCGTGCCACTGGTTTATCAGTGCTGATGTCAATACTCCCTATATGCATCTCCGTGAAGGTGTTTGCTGTTCACACTGTGCGAGGGGAGTCATGTGAGGCTACCTTACATACAGTGCACTTTACAGCCACAGATCATGAAAAATGGATCTTGGCACAGCTATACATTTTTCATTAAACAGATAGCATATTTAAAGTGGAGTAAATAAGAAATGTTATTCCTATTCCCAGTCCTGGGGAAATCGTGAATCTCTAATAATGAATTACACATTTGAGGGAGGGCAATAATTTGATTTGCTATTAATTATGACTGATTACAATTAAAAAGGTTGTTTCAATTGGCCTGTTAGGAGGAGAACGCTGGGGCTTATTGAGGGAATTCAACACATTAGCCTGAAAAGGGGGGAAGAGAAACTTTCTCAATATTCAAGCCTTTTAAAGGGGAGTTTTGTTTTTAATATACATATTTCTTGGGAAACATTAAAGGTTAGCAGATCCAAAGGGAGGCTCTGCACTACTTTGACTTTTGCCTGTTTATTTTGAGTTTTTGGAGTCTGGAATTATTTTATAATATAATATAAGATGAGTGGTCTGGGATCTTTAACAACAAACTTTGAGGTTAAAAAAAAACGCTGGGAGAGCGCCCAAAAAATTATCTTTAGGTTAAAATAATTAAAAGCTCCTTCTACATGCGATAACAGGAATAAATAAAGAATTTACATTTGCATTTATTTTATACTGAAATCCTAAACAAAATAAAAAGACAATACTGTACTGCATCGTGTCTTCTATTTATATTACACCACTAGTAAACGCACTCAAAGAAACGTGTCATATAATAAACACACCCAAGATAAAACTACGCTGTTAAAAAAAAAACACAAAAAAAGATCTACAATCTTACACAGATTTCTCCTTGTAATTTTAGAAGCACCTCAAAAATAGTTCCTGCCTCATTTGTTTTTTTGATTTATCCCAATTATAAAATACATCTATGACAGCTCAGAGTTGTATTGCAAATAAAAAAGTTGAATATGCCCATATCGGTAACGTGGGAAGTAAACAAGTTTATCTTCTGTTTTTCTCGAGAGCTCGTACCCTTGGAAATGTCGGCAGTAACAAGACGCACTTTGGAGTGGAATCTGTCTTTTCTAACTTAAGTAACAGCTCCCCACTAGGAATGCATTATTGAACAGGCCAAAGTTTAAAACTACACGGTGAATGTGGTTATTTGGGGCTTGAACAAACCCAGCAGATCCTGCGATCCCTCACCCCGGCTCTGCCATCAGTCAATGGATACCAAACAAAACTTGTTCTAGCTCATCTGTGCCGCCTGAGTGACTGCAAGTCCTCGAGGAGGATTTGTTAAAACTATATGAGGGGCATGTTGAGCCGTCTCTCGTTTCTTCCTGCTTAGCTTTATTTTTTCTTTGGCAGCCATTCTTCAGTGATGCTCGCGTCGTTCAAGAGACACAGAGCAGCAAATACCGAATATTGTAAATCTCGTAATTACTCCTGCACGAGCGCCTTTCCCTGTGTTTTTGTGATGCCAGCCAGTATTCAAAATTGCACTGCTGCAATTTTTCTGTTATGATAATCAGCATTTTTTCTTCTTTTTTTTCAAACAAAAGATTTTTTTTTTTTTTTATCCAATACGGAATTCGATACAAGTGGTAATCTGCTTCCTTTGTAGCCTCTAAAATCTGGTCCATGCCGGCTCAAACCGGCACAATCTCTTGTGGCCAAACCTTCTGCTGCGACTGAAATCGAAACTATTCCGTATAGTGTTCGTGTGTGAAAAATGTGTGTGCATTCCCTGCTTTGTGTGTGGCGGTGTGTGTGTGTGTGTGTGTGCCATCGAAGTGTTTGTGCGTGTACTGCATGCAGAGGAAACAGAAAGGGGGAAAAAATGTGCAATGGCAGCCTACCACATTATTACAAGTTGATAGTGCCAATTCAGTCTCTGTCCGTGCACAGATAACGAATAAATGCCGAACTCTATTAAATCGTCCTTTAGCCATTATCGCGGGGCCAACACGCCATTTTCAGAACTTATGACGGTTCCCTATTTACTTAGCTATAAATCCTTGCCATGTAACCAACAGATTTGTGACTGGTAATGATCTGCTCAGCCAGGGCTATATGAAATGATCCTGACCTCTTTCAGATCGTCAGGAATTAAATTGACCGATTTGCCCCGGCCCCCACCATCTTTTCCCCTTTCCTATCACCGTGGTCTCGTTAGATAAAAAAAACAAACTGAAGTTCCGAGTACTCCACTCACAGCAAGACCAAGACGGGTATTATCTCCACAAGTTTTAAAATGAAAATGAGGTAAATACGGCACCTTGGGAAAAAAGGGGGGGGGAATATATATCATCTATTTACTTTGCTTTTGCCCCCAGCATGAACTCTTTCTGTGCATGTGTGTGTTTGTGTTTTAGAAATAAAATTATAATGTTCAAGTTTCATACTCTTATTGCTGTGTTCCCATGTAGATGATTTATGGTACACATCTTGAACATATTTAAGTATTTTGGTATGTATGTAATCATTCAGCAAAACAAACAAAAATATAATAAAATAAAATGTGTCACTCACTATAGCTTTAATATTTTGGGTGTACTGCAGAACCTTAAATCACAAAGAGAAATACGTTTTTAATGTTACTATAATTTATATCTCCTATGATGTACAATAGCATTATGTAACCATTTAATTTGGGGTTTTATTAGTATTATTTTACACTTCATTATTTGCATTATTATGTTGATATATATATAGAATCAAAATAAAGCTGTGGATAAATTCTGAGAAGCAGATTTCAAATTTAACTACCAGTAATTTCCCTTTCGTGTGTAGGAATGTATTTAATAATTCGATTTTCATGGAATACAATCATATTATAAAATATATATATATATATACAAAGTATATGGAATAAATTCAATAATTATTGTAAATGATTCATTTTAAAAACAATAGGTACAACAATATAACAGTGAATTCCATATTGTATAATAGTGTATTTGCATTGAGTATTTTCATTGCACAAATATGGGTTTATTGTTCAAAACATTTCCTTTGTGATAAATATTACTTTTAAATATTTTGGGGATGATTTTTTAATGAATAAGGAAATAAGATTTGACAAGAAAATGAAAAGATTTGTAAATGTGATACTTTCTTAACCAGATTTCCCTTTGACAATATTTTGATAGAAGCCATCAGTGTCTCAGACCTGACATTTCTGACAGCAACTCTCCTTCCAACTTCTGCATGAAATGTCAGAGTCACTTTTGTGTCTCGATAATTTGCCAGGAATATGCATATCAATTACACATCCTGGCTTGAGATACATATGTTTCTAAGATGTGCAGTTCATGGGTCGTCATTGAAATGGTAATCGTGAAACGTTCAAAAAAAAATAACAGACAACTTTATTTAGCTTTGCTTTGCTGAGAATCATCTAAATATACTCACATAAAGCACCGTGGGACTAAATGTGCAAATATGCATTGAGTATTTATCTTTGTCTTTTCTTTTGTGAGTGTGCAGGTTTGCAGACGCAAAGTGTTTATCTGCATGTGAGAGTTCGGATTATGAGTGCCTTGAGACACAGTAACCCCTGCAAGTTGACAGCTGATTCTGAAGGCAATATATAATTAGTCAAAAGAAGTTTGGTCATAGTTGAGAGTGGCTGCGCATGAGTGGCAGCTGTGTAGGTGAGGATTTGTATGTCTTAAATGTCACAATGCTGTTTTCTGAATCCGTTGATGTACCACTGTTCTGATGCAGCTCTACATTTATTCAAAACATCTTTGGTTTAAAGGAACACGTGGCATATTTTGGCCAATTAAGATCACATTTCATGATTTTTAAATGTTCTTCTTCCTCGTTGCCACTTAAGCAAGTGATGAGAATGAATCTTGTTTTTTTTCCCCAGACATTGCTGACAATGAATGGAATCTGCTAATGTGGTCTTTATCTGTGTTTGTATTCCTCGAATTCAACAGGCTGAGCCGATATTCAAACAAAATGACGCTCACCATCTTTGAACAATAAATCAATTGTGAATGTTGACAGATAATAGATTTGAATGCCTAAGATGTCAATATACGATTTAGGATTTTAAATCAACATCTACAATTCTTTAATAAATAATATTTAGGGTTTAAATTATAATTTGAAGCAGCAAAATATATCTGCTGCTTTTATTATGTCACTTGTGAAACGTATGAGAACCGGTGTCCTTATTCTTTTTGAGTATCTGCATTGTGCCGGTTCACCACCCGCGGAGTTTCATGAAAGACGACAGAACATTTAAATTTTGCGTGCATGTGTGTGTGCGTACATTTGTGGAGGATGGAGGATCTATTATAGGCCTAAGTCCACAGCCGGCTGGAAAACAGCTGTGGGGTAGTTTGAGTGGAGAGCCCGGGGTTTCTGGAATTAAATTTGTACGAGATCGAGCGTTTGTGTTTCGGTGTGTGTGTCTCGGTCACAATCTGGGCTGCCACACTGGTCCCATTCCCTGAGCCCACTCACTGGCGGTCCAGCTTTGCATTAAACAGTGTTCCTTCCGCATGACTTGGTGACAATGCTGTGGTCTCAGCCCTCGATGGCCCCTACGAGGGGCCCACCTCCTCACCCTGGGGGCCAGTCAGCCACCCACACTGGTGTCGACTGGGGCCCCTGATTAGCACCTCACCTGGTTCTCGGAGGAGCCGGCGTCGTCCCCCAGGAGATCGTGGCGCACCTCATCACTGTAGGCAATGCGTGACCTTTTCTGCAGAGGGAGGAGGACGAGGAAGGACAAAAAGAAGAAGAGAGAGGAGAAACAGAGGAGAGAAAAAAAGAGAAAAACAAGTGGGGGAAATATGGTTTAGTACGGTTGTTGATGCAAAAACACAACCGGCATTCCTTAAGCACGAGAGCCCCCTAATGGAACTTGGTGACAAACTGAGTCATACACATGCAGTGTGGTCTGTGTGTGTGTGAGCTAGTGTGAGTGTGTGAGTGTGTATGTGTGAACCCTTAAAATACAAGTACTGACAACAAGCACGTCTAGGTTTGTGCCCATGCCTTCGTATCTTCTTCCGAGGTGATCTACTGTACCTGATGCACTTGTGCCACAGAAGTGGTGGCAAAAAGCCCCCCCTCCACCCCCTCCACCCCGCCACCCTGCCCACTTAAACAAATACAAGTCGAGGGATGAAGAACCTCATCTGGTGTGCACGGGGAGGCTGAGGAACAGGGGGGACAGGGGAGAGGGCCAGGGAGATGTATTATGAGGAAGTATCACTTGTCAGCGCTAAATCTTTTCTGGGGGCTGTCACTGCTGTCATCCCAGTGCAGTGGCAGGCTCTGTGATAACACCAATGCTGAGACTCAGACAGGGAATAATTCATCACCCATTGGCGGCCCATCAGATTTGGGGTTGCCTCTCCTCTCTTTCTCACACACACACACATATATATATATATACACACAAACTCTCTCTCTCACTTTCTCTGTCTCGAGATAGGCTCGAATAAGAGGGAATGCCATGTCCAAAAAGAAAAAAAAAACACCCCAAAAGACAAACACGCAGACACACACTTTTCATACACACTTCAGAGTATGCCACCTCCGATTGTGGAAGAGTGGGCTGCCACTGTACCGCTTGTTTACAGGCGCCCGACCCATGGAAAAACAGCCTCTTGGCATGCCCTCTAAACTAAATACACACCAGCAGCAGACACAGAAAGTGTTTACTAAGCCTCCTTCGCTTTCTCTCCCTGCCTTGACAGGGTGTCTAGGTGGGCTGCAGGAGGTGGGCAAAAATCAAAGACAAACACCTGCATAGGAATGAAAATATCACATTTTTCTCAACACAAAATTGTTTCTATTTTTTCATATTTACTTCTCGACTCTTAATAAATAAAACAAACACATGGAATCAGTGAAGCAACACCAATTACCTGGTAGAGGACTTTTTTCCCCTTAAAATACAGTATCCTTCCACCCCCCTATCTTTCTATTATCACTAAAAGTTTGAAGAAGCTATTGCATGAGGTGCTTTGATGCTTCCTTCCAAACCAAACTTGAAAAAGCCAATTCCAACCTCAAGAGAGATGATATCAAGTTCCTCGATTGAAACAACTTTGGAGCCAATCACAATTGAGCGTGTGGATTTTTTTTATTTGTCTCTCCTCATAATCTGAGTGGAAAGTCATGGCTGATGTGATTTGGGTGTTATTATCGTGATGGTGAGGGCCACAGTTCTCTGGAGTAATTACTGACTAGACGGAGGGCCTGATTGACCCAGACCACAAAACCCATTAGATAAAGAGTGCACCCACACAATGCTCAACCACAGGGACCTAAGCTCACCACAGAACGCCCACTGTGTGTAAAAGAGAGAATCCGCAGCACAGACCCAAATAAAACACAACATCGCCCCCCCACAACACACACATCACACATCACACAAAGGCAGTGTGTCAAAATGTTCGAGATGTTTTTACAACTGCTGTGTGTTAGTGTCATTCAACGCTGGACTCAATTATTTAAGTTATTTGATTCTGATTTGATATTTTGAATCAGCTCATAATTAAAATTAAAAAAAAAGATATGGTGACCTGTGAAGATATAAATGTATGTAATATATAATTTCACCTTTTTCTGTGTTCTGACATTCATCTTTAAATAAAACGTCCAAAGTATATTATAAATCATTTAAAAAAAAATTATCACATTTAGTCATTCTAAGGTTTAAATGTTTAAATTCTACTGTCAGCATTTCTTTAGAGCACCATCCTCTGCACATGAGTAAATCAGTGGTCACTGTGCTGCTGACAGAACATTAAAAGGAATTTCATATTTGAGTAAAACCGGAAAGACAATAAGCATCAGTCTGAAGACAACATGTTCACAATCACGAGGCACACACTTATTTTTTTTGTTTGCCAAGAGAACACCCACATATTTCATTTAAGTCAAGTTGCATCTTAAAGAGCTGCAGTGCAACTTAGGGGGGGAAACGACTGGAGCAGTAATTGAAACGAGGAAGCCTGGGAGAAGCACTGATTCGAATGTTAAGGCTCACGCCGCCTTCAAACCCTACGCAGGTTTTTTCTTTTTTAGGTTTTCTAAATAGCTGTTTGTTACAGATGAATGTATGAGGCGTAGCTGCAACGAGAACAGAGCAGATAACAAAGAACGCATAAAGAACGGAAAATGTCACTGAAATGAAAGTGTTGCCGCTTCTTCCCCCGTACAGTACACACTCCGGTTTCCGGATTTCCCCTCTGGAAAACAACAGATTCCTGAATGATTACTGCCTTCCCACTTGATAAAGAACATAAACATCTGTGACTACCTTCACTATTGACTGCTTAATACAGTGACAGCTTTTGATTGTAAGTTAGGATGTCAAGGATAAAAATGGTTCAGTGCCAAAAGGATCATTCTTGAGGTCAGGAACGCAGATGTCAGATGCTCCATATCAAATTATATATCGAAGAAAATGCACTGAATCTGCTTCATTCCTTGCACCACGTGGAGATTGAGCTCCGCATCTTAACAGGAAACCAGCTAATCAGGCTTTGTAATATTAAAAAAAGAATGAGCGCTTTTAGAAGATACCTTATTTCTCAGAAGAGACAAAAAAAAGAAAAAGAGGTTTTTTTTTAATCCCTTTTGAAAGGTCTGTCTTTTGTCACTTTTCTAATCTTGGGTGAGAATTTGCTTCTATTCCCGGAAGCACGCGTGAGAAGTACAAAGGTACATCTTAACTTTATGCAAAGTGGCCTGCCTTTAAAACTCACACGCATGCCGTCAAACGCGGCGATGGAGGAGCTGGGGTCCTGTCAAAAACACACGTTTTACCTCTGTTGACATGGACAGCAGAGAGAAAAAACAAATCCTCTTTACCCATCAAAATGTAATTACATATGCATGCATAACAATTCATATCAGATATGCTAATCAGTTTGGCATAATCCTCCGAACAGCAAATGATATTTATTTAATTAGAGCAGATATATGGATATGTCCTTTTGTGTGCAATTTCTCTCTGGAATGGCTATGTAAGGATATATACTTTCTAAATATACATGATATTTGTTTTCAAGTTCATCCATTGTCCCGAATAAAATAAAATAAATCTTGGAGAAATCCACTTACAGAAAATTTGTAAATATTTTAAAACACTAAAAAAAAAAATTGTGTATCAAATAAAATGGAATCCATATTGCTCTGCTCCTTTTTGCCCGGTGCAACGAGTGACACAAGGACCAAAGCAAATAATTGTGGCGCCTGGAAAGCGGAGAAATGTAAACAGTTCATTAGATGGGAAATAAAAAGCAGAAAAATACCCAGGGGCCGAGTGTAATGAGGAGCCCTGAAGTTCCTCTGCAGTCACATTTTCCCTCCACTTTCCCAAGCTTTCCTCTCTCGCCCTGCGTACTCGGCTGGTGGCATCGCGTGGAGAGTAATTAACTATATTCAATTTACAACTCCACGTTCCATTACAGTTTTTTTCACCAGTAGGAGAGCAGCTGGGCACATCCAGAGTCAGACTTAATAACTCTTATGTTCAGCTCCATGTGCTTGCCTGAAACAACCTTTTTATTTTATTTTATTTCTGTTTAAAACTGTCAGCAGCCTTGTGAAAGCAGAGAAATACCAAAGCCCACGGCAGTGAAATGACAATAAAGTGGGTTAATAAAATGTCTCAGAGTTCACAAGAATGTGAGCTAAACTCAAAGGTTATCTATATCACTTCCTTTCCCCCTCCTGCTGAGATATTTTCCCAGGTGATGCGTGGACCAGTGCCAGCAGGTCCCACTCTGGTTCCCCGAGTGGGGGCAGAGGTGGACTGATGCGGCATGGCGTTAAAGGGAAGCTGAGACCTTTAAGCCGGCACAAGTATCACAACAGCATCTTAAATAATGCAGCCGTGCTTAGCAGGGGTCTAACGTGCACACGGCCGCACACACGCAGCTGACACAAAGGAAAACACACAAACTGTTGTCTGGCTTTTTCTTCTCTTTAACACAAACAAATGAGAAGAGGTTGTTCAATTAAGTAAGTGCCCTTTTTTTTTTAAATGCATTTGATATATTATCAGACAAAGAAAAGCAGCCACAATTGGGATTGTCACAGGAGGGTGTCATTTGTGCCTTTGTTTCCCTCTGGTCTTTGGTGCAATCGAATCCTCCACTTCTGTCTGTGTGTGTGTGTGTTTGTGTGAGAGCAAACGTGTGCACAAGGGTTACTGTATGTACGGCGGAGCTTCTACGAGCCTTTGCATCCCGGGGAAGCCTCCTTTAGAGAACGTACGCGCGCGACATATGTGAACGGTAGCCTGGTGTGTGTTCTTTCCCCTAATAAAAGTGCAGCCGTGGTACAGAAGCTGGAGCCTCAGATAACAGCATGGGGCCTCTCATTAGCTCACAGGTTGATGCTTTGGTGGCTTCTACGCAAGCAGCATTGTGTTTCGCTTCCATGGAAAAACCTGAAGCGGTCTCGCCGAAGCGGTTGAGAAAAAGCACAAATAGAAAGGGTAAAAGATCAACCAGGGGGAGGTAGTAAACAACCCCAAACAGGTATGAGGTGAGAAGTGGGTGATGGTTTATCAAAATGCATGATCAGGAACAACTGCGGGGGGGAAAAACGTCTTAATTCAATAGAAAACGTAAATCGTAAATCCAATTTTAACACTGAATCACTGAAGCTGTACATTTATAAATATTAGACGACAAGTAAACATATTTTTATCTCTGGGGGGAAAATACCTACGGTGGTTTTCTGGGAGAAGGGTAACACTTTTCTGATAGTGGGCCTTTCATGCTGGTAGCTCTGTGATAGCGGTGGTGTATTTCCCTGTCAAAGTCATTTCTATTGCTAAGTACAGCCAAGATCAGTCAATAAGCCTAACGACTGTACCCACATCGTGAGAGGCCAGGAGACATGAGGCAAGAAAAAGGGGGGGGGGGGGGGGGGTAAGTGAACTCCAAACAAAAGAGCAAATTCGAGGAGGGCTTTGATTGAAGAAGCACCGTATACTTTTTGAAGGCCAAGGGATCATCTCTCAGTGGTTATTTCTTTAAGGCATGAGGGCCCGATTAAACCCAATATTAAAATATGGAGGCTCTTCTAATGAAAAATCAAAGGCCCTGTATCCCCTACCACACCCCCATCCTTCTCTCATTTTCTGTCAGGTTTTCTCCCCTGGCCCACGGTGGTGCAGGAAGGGCCAGAAAGAAAGACGGAAAGGAAAGAAGGTATGAGAAAGAAAGAGAGAGGAGGGCAAGAGAGGGAAGAGGGAGAAAATGGGGAAAGAGGGAGGGTTATAGAGATGAGGGACCTAGGTGCTGGTGGTGCAAAACAGAGACAGACAGCAGTGGTTGGAGGAGTAAATCAATAGAGCAGAGCCGTCGGGGAGGCGGGCAGCCAGGGCAAGGAGAGAGTAGAGGAGAGGGGGAACCAGCACAGGGGCCCGGCTCCGATCACAACGCTGGCTTCTGGCATGCAGTGGGGAATAAAGTGGGCCTCCCCGGGTCAGCACCAGAGAAAAAGGTGAGATTAGAGGAAAGTGGAGGAGGGATTTTCACAGAGTGAAGATAGGAGGGGTGGGTGTTGGAGGATGACGAGGAGTGAGTGTGTGTGGAGGGTTGGTGGTGGTAGGAAGGGGGGGGCGGCGTAGCAGGATACCTGGCAAGCCAGGGACCAACCGGCCCATTAGCCTGTGGCTACCTACATATGGTTCACTGAACCCTCTGCTGAGAAGAGCTCCTCTCCTATCAGTCTTCCCATCCTTTTTAAAGAAAGAAATACCTTCACTTTTAACCCTTTCTCTGCTTTGGAAAGAGGCTCACTCCTGACCTCGATTTATGATTCATTTCTGTTTGATGTCTATTCTTGGAGTGTTATCTAAAATTGAAAAATGTAATAAAAAATAAAAAAAAACTAGACACAAAGGGAGAGAAGTCGGGCCTGCTGAGCATGTGCGTGCACGCACCCATCAGTGGACATGCACGTAGAAGACTATCTTCTTCAGTGCTTTGCCTTTTCTTGTAATGTGACCATTGTGGGTGCTGAATAGCTCGCTCATTAGCATAAGAATACAGCAGCACACACAGGGACTTAGCCAGATCATTATCTCTATATATTTATGTATACTTTGTTATTTCACTAGCCAGAACACATTCAAATGCTGATGAGGCCAGTCAGGCCCCTTTCCAAAGCCCTTCCAACATGTGCCCTCCTGAACTTCCCAATACACTCACTCGTTTCCTGGGAGTCTGCAGGTTTTGTACAGGAATTTACAACAGTCACGTAAGAATTATAAGAAATAGCAGTAATAGTTATGAGGGGTTTCAAAATTATATGAGAAATACCCAACAGAGGAGCTGCTCGCACCTCTTTAGCGGTTTCAAATGACAGATAAGAAAGTTAACACAAAAGATTAATGTTAAACCTCAGAATAAACAGCAGAGTTTATTACCGCTCAATAATAATTTGCTGATCATTCTTTAAAAGCTAAATTGAATACTATACAAATAAATTAATCTAATCAGCGATTCCACAATTTGATTGATTTTTCTTAAATAGGCAACATATTTTTCCTAGCAGGATTTCTTGGCCATATGATAGTAGAGAATTTGCGAATGTGTTGAGTGAAACACATCATTTCTGAGTAAAAACACACAAAGACAATAATGCACAAAAAAGCTTGACAATGCAGAACAAACAAATGCTCTGTGGTGATGAGGGGAACCAAACTAAAGAGTTTAGTCTCACTGCAGGAGTAGGCTGAGGATCTAATGGTGGCCAACCTCTGGGATAATTGAAAAAAAAAAAATCCCTAATTCATCTTCTACAATGTAATTCTGATCAAGGCCACAGCCAGATTCCACTGCAGGCTTCAAAAACGCAGAGAAAAGGCAAAATCGTCGGTCGCTGAGAGAAAAGACACTTTCCCTTTCTTTCTGGCACGCTCGCTCATTAGAAGCACTTAGGATCAGAGAAAGAAACTAAGTTTAATTGTGTGTCTGCATGCGAGCGCATGTTTTTGTGAAGGCGGTGCAAACAGGGGTTACAACATGTGTAAACACCGAGATTTAACCATTAAGCAACGCCCGTTAAGATGCAGTGTAAAGAGTTCTCCCTCTGTTCTCGGAGACTTTCTTATTAAAAAAGCAAACGCTGCAGCCGAAAATACAGACGAAGAAAAACACAGACCCCATGATTCATGATATATTTCATAAATACTTCATGAATCCCCCTCACCATATTTAAGCCAGTCTGGCAAAAAAAAAAAAAATTGTCACCTATTCTAGTACCCGCTTGTCAGCACATCACTGGGGAGTGGGTGTCACATGTCACTTCTGGTTTACACCACTGTGTGGGACAGGCTCGGTGCAAGGAAATCGGGGGGGTAGGACAGAAAGATGAACAGAAGGAAAAGTGATGGGGAGGTGGAAAGGGGAGTGAAAGGGAGGGAGGGTGTGGGGGGGGAGGTGGGTGTTATCATATCATCGCCCCGTGTCTTTATATTTTTTCCCCCTTATTATCTTTGGCCCCCACTCGCTCCAGTCACTCAATCACACAAGCCCCGAGGACAGCGAGGGGACCTGGGAGGGCCTTCGCTTCGTGGCAGACTCAGCCAGACAAGCGTCTGAAAGCCATACTGATCGCTGTCAGTGTGTGTGGAAGTACAGCGACTTCGGAAGGGGCCAGGAGAGATAAGCGAGAGAGGAAACGATTGCGTGGAAGGATAACGGCCAAATTTGCACACAAACACCCCCACGATAAAAAAAACCTGCGCTCCAGGCATAATGCAGATACCCCATCCATACAGACAAGTGTTAACATAAAGAGACGGAGAGGGAGCAGAGGGTTGATCCGCGCACAAATCATAGGCTACGTGATTTGTACGAGTCGACCGCTGATAGGAAGTCATCACGTTAATGACAAAGGGGTGACGGACCTGAAAGTCTGTCTGGGACACTCATCTTAGCCCTCATTATATCATGTAGGGAGATATTTTCCTTTGTTATCATTTTTCCACTAAGTTTAAATTCAGGTTTTGTAAAAGTTAGGGTAACATCATTGACTTGCTGCCTTTGCACCATGGTTTTAGTTTCTCGGGGAATAACTTGAAAATCCTTTAAACTGTTGGGTTGAATACGCACAACTAACTTACCTACTTACTAAAAAATAAGGTTGAAAGGATTTACAGACACTCCCATCAATGCTTAACTCCCATATTATCTGTGTGACACCAATGCTCATCAGCACATTTATATCCATACATTTCAGCGCAGCTATTCAGTAATTATTGTCCCCTATATCTGTTAAACATTGTCAATACCATTGCACATGCGATATTCTGGTTTTTGTTTATTTTTCTTCTCGACAATCGAACATGAACATGGCACTTCTTCTACAAAACAATTTCATTTGTCCTTCTTGTGAACTGTCCTTCAACCCAGATTTGACCCACCGCCGCCTTTACACCATCAAAACCATAGAAAAATGGTTCCAACGTTAGTGACAAAAGGCTAATCCTAGAACGAATCCCATCTTAGTGTCCACAAAGGAGACATGGAAAAGCCTCCAACGCCCGAAGAATCCACAAAGGGCTTGAGGAAGACATACTATGCACAACAACTTTCAAATGAAAGATGCGATTCATAAGTAGCGAGGAAGATCTGTTTGTTTACATCTTAAATCTGCACTCGGCTTAGAGGAAAAATAGCAGAAAATAAAAAATCCCTGACCGATTGAGCGACTTCTTTTATGACTTTTTATCAGAGATTAGACTTTGGTGTCATTGATGGGTTGTTAACCAACAAACCATGAATAGAGTCAATCTGCCTTTACACTGCTGTGTTAAATAAGAACAAGTAAGCCAAGTCAACCTAAGGCGATTTAAAGAGTCTAACATCCGACTAATGTTGGTCTGTCATGTTGTTGCTTGCAGGAGTCACTGTAATGAGGACAAGGGCCAAACAACCAGAACCCTTCAAGATGGATTACAACAAGGCAAATTCATAATCACTTCTACAGTGCGGAAGCACAGTGGTCCGAAAATCTCCCATCAAAACCTTTAACGTCAACATAATTATCAGTGTTTTTTAATGACATTTATTAGCTTCTTCAGGCAAATAAACAACTTTCTCATACATGACTTTGCAAACTCTTATCTGTCTTTTTAGATTGTTGAATGAGCCAAAAATAATGAGTATATGACCTTTTTGTCTGCTAAAAGTTGGAGAGTCCCCACAACCTTGAATCGTCCATGACCACTAATTAAAAAAAGATTCCACATAAAAACTCACAACACTCATGCAGGGAACTGAAGAGCCTCATCTTCCACTGTTCGGCTCGGGTTTATTTGGGTGGCACTCTACAAAATCATAACAAGATGGTATACTTTGAGTTAGGAGGAAAAAAAAAAAATCACAGTTCAATCACAGAACTTTGACCTGGAGCTGAAAGCATTCGCATGGACACGATACCCTTTTCTTTATACTGCGTTTCCAAAACACCAAAAAATGTTAATTCATTGCCAATGATGAACACATTACGCTTGACCCTCAGATGCGGAGGCAACAAATAGCTCCGGGGTTTGGAAACAGACAAAAGTAGCTTGAGGAAAAGTTCTTAGAATATCCGTACTGGTAACTCAAACGTGCAGCCCGAGCTGGGTATATAAAGTCAAGAGTCATCTACTGCTTATCCAACAGTAAGTCAGTTTATTCTGATTGGGGACAAAATAAAAATCAGATTTGCATTGGTCTGCTTTAGTTAATTAATAAATAAACAAAGAAGAATGCTCCCAATTGATAAAAAATCCAATTTGATCACTATCCATTGACAGGTTTTGCTTGAAAAAGTCCAATTCATTAAATAGAGCACTCAATCTCTGCCAGGATTGGAAACTACATCTCCAGAAGGTCACTTGATAAGCACTTATGAAACTCATATATCAAGGTTAAAAGAAAATGAATGAAATCAGCACCAATGGCCTTTTCATTCCTTTCACCTCAGTGTACCTGGCAAATAAATTGTTCAATATTTCAAGGCTGGCTGAGTCTTTGGAAATGCATTAATTATCTCTCTGGGCAGAGAGTAGGAGGCATTGCATCCAAAAGGTTTTCTCTAAAAAGGAAGAGGCAGTCCTATGTGACCGTGATGGCAACTCCAAACAACACTTGACACACAATCAGAAATTACAAAAAGGGAGAGTTGTATCCCTGTGACAGTTGGCCTCGCGACTGAATATCAGAAAGCACAAGTGGGAGCATCTATAGTAATATCAATAATTAAATAAATGTAGATTGGAATGAAAGCCCATCATTATATCAATGCTAACTGAATAGGTCTATTTTGAAGTTAAGTGTACTTCAGGTGAATCAAAATTTGTCGCCATGACATATTTCACATCTTGTCGTAAATTGAATAATACAACCATATTTACAAATCTCATATAAAGACGGATTAATTACACCGTTATGTGTTTTCAAAAGGAGCAAAAAGGTAATGAATGACATCTTCATGGTCCTTGATGAAACTGTAATACAGCACATTACGACAAATTAACAAAACATTTCTTTTCAGTCAATATAAGAGTTGGTTTTAGGAAATGAATCCTTCTACATAGTACCGACAACAGTGGCTTCACAAATCCACATAACTGCCTTGACCATTAATGGCATGCATTCCCACATAATGACAGATAAATGTAAAGTATTCTACGATAAAACTTGTCAGAGCTTGATATTTCAGTTCCACAAATTAACATTGACCGGAGTCAAGGATCCTCAAACACAAAGAGTCTAACGTTTCGAGCTTGAGTGCTTTACAGCTACAGAACAGACAACAGAAAGTGAACTCACCTCACAAAACAAAAGATAACAATTTCATTCATATTTTGTTTTGCTTTCTTAATTAACTTTCTTTGGAAGAGACCAACTAAAGAAAATACACAATTCAGGAAAGCAGTATATGAGGCACTCTGTGTGAAATGGATTTTTAACCACAAGGACATTTTGGTAAAATTATTTCCAGTCTCAATTACACAGCATAAAGGATGAGGTCATGCAAAGCAATAAGTGGAAGGATTAATCATAGCGAGTCCACTCATACATTAGAAAGGCAAAGTAATTGGTAAATGTGCCCATATTGTCCTTGTCATGTACCTTAGGTCGAGCGAAATTCTTAGGGCAACACCGCCATCTGCTGCTAAAAGAGGTGAACTGCAACATCAACGAATAAGTAGGGGGGATACTGACCCTCGAAATTTAATGCAGCATACTTTGTATCATCTGAGTTCAAATTAAAAGTGCAGGCTTTAATACAGGCATAGGAAAATATAAAGTAGGTTTCAATTTCAGATAATTAGGACTCAAAACAACTCAAAACTGAGCTACTGTAGAGTAAATACACTAAAGCCTGGTATGTAACTTTCAGGCTTTCGACCAACCACAAAGTTATCTCAGCTCTGTTTTATCAATGACACAATGATATAAGGGCTGCAATTTAATTATCATTGTCCTTTTTAATTATTATCCTGATCATTCCCTTGTTGGTAAACTTTAATAAAAGTGAAAAGTTCTCCTTTACTGTCATAAGCTGAAGATGACCGAAGATTCTCCTGTTTTGGCCAAACAATATTTTTCAATTAATATCACACACGACTAATAGAAGCAGCAAATATTCACAAATGACCGATGGAACTATGAAAGGTTGACATTTGTTATTAAAAACTAAAAAACATTCAACTATCAAAATAGTTGCCAATATTCTTCTGTTGATCAGCTGAGGCATTTTCTGATTTAGTATTATAGTTCCGCGTAGATCAGATTTAACTGCAGGTTCACTGAAGACTGAAAACGTATTCATTCCCATCTACTGAACATAATCAACCAAACCATATTAAATCAAGAAATATGACAAACTAGAATAAGCCTCAATAGAGTTCATAACTTCCATTCAATCAAGCAGCACCTATTTGTACACACTCAGAAACGGGTCCCCTGTTGTCATCTGGATCCATTCATTATTCCCTAGGAAATTGGTGAAAACGTCTAAAAAAAATCTCCCACTGTGACAGCATGTGAAAACATTTCTGGAACCAAACCCAGATTTGTCGGGTCCTTCCCTGACCCATTCGTCATCCTTCCACTCGGTTTCGTGATAATCTTCCCACTTTTTGTGTGATGCTGCCAACTATCAGACGAACAAGATGAACACAAACGGATGAAAACACAACCTCTTCGATGGAGGTAAAAACAAAACTTAAAAAGGCCAAGAAAATACTTTTCATATAAAAAAATATTTACGGACAATAGAAAAACACCAGGACAAACTAAAACACCTTCATCTCTGAGCCGATGTTGCTTTGAAAGCCCAAAGCTGACATTACATCATGGCCATGTCACCAGACATCACACATTTACAACCGGCACGGTGCAGACTTTGAGTAACATTTTCAAAATGGGATTGTATTTTGTGCGACACAGCAGACATCTGTGGACCCCCGCCTTCCCCACTGGGACAGAACGAGCATGGCCCTTTGAAGGCGGTGGCTCTGTTTACGCGATAGATTTCATTAAATTAAGCTTACGTGCGGCCTCTTCTCTGCCTGATCAAAGGCACGGCTAAGAGCCATGCCATTCTGCTTCCCCCCCAACTTGACCTAGCTGACACCATCAAATGGGATTTCCATTGTCCTTTCTAATTTTTTTACACTCTGACTGAAACTTTTTTGTCTGGTCAGACTGACATCCCCTTGTTTGTCATGGCCCAGCACCGTTTACAGTCCCACTGTCCCCTCCATTAACGCAATGAAGCCCTCCGCCAATCCAGCAAAGCAACGTCTCACATGTGCACCTTCGGGATGCCCGTGTGATAAGTTGCCTTCCTGGATGAAATGGCTGGGGTTGCCGAGGTCGACCCGGGCCCTGTCTGGAAAGGAGCAGAAATGAGGTCTCAAGCTGGCACACCGGTGGTAGGAAGACTTCAAACCACGGGTGAACGGGAAGATGAGAGAGCAGGTTAAGGGGGGAGACACCCGTGGGAGGCCAGTAGGGGGTGGGGTTGGGTAGTGAGGGAGTGGAAAGACCTTGATATCCACGGAAAGCACAACAAAGCCGGAGCTTTTTACATTAAAAAGAAAGGAGATTGCCTTTTTTCCACTCGACGCCTTTCAGGCCGAGTGTCATGTCCTCCCTAGGCCTGCAGGAAGTGAGAGGCTGAGCTCGGCTATAGCATTTGGCACATCTGAGGCACATCTGAGGGGGCTGAAGTTCCTGCCGTCTGAACACTTGCCTCAGATTTGCAGGAGACCAGACGTACTAGATGTTACTGTGCGGAGTGGATGATCCGAGTTTAAATGTACACTGATCTGACCGTACCACACATGGAGGTGGAAAAATGGAAAATTACAGTCAAACTGAGCAGTCACAGTGTGAAGCAGGCCAATATTCTTTTATTCTTCACGCGGTGTAAGACAATGCTGCTGCTCCCTCCTGCTGTAGCCTCTGTTTTAAGGCCTGACACATACAACTTGTATTCAGTCTGTCAAGTATGCAGTGATATAGGAATAGAAATAAGGACCTAATCGTGTTTAGCTTAACGGAGCGAGCAGATGAATGCCGAGTTTTTCCACGTTACAAAAACACTTTTGCCCTGAAGACGGGAATAAAAATGAAAAGTACGGAAAATTAGCGGCAGAATCAGCCGCAGCAGGTGTTAAGTGCTTGATGATTACGCGCGGTAAGTGCGGGGAGAAGAAAAGTTAAAGATTAATCACCAGCCAATTAAATGCCCATGGTGAGGAAAGCAAACTGTCTTGGCACGGAGATCTCCTCTGTGATCTCAGCTAGCACATCTCAGTGGTGTGCTCGCAGATCACTGGCGCGATATCTCCATCCACACAGCCTGTTTGTGCACGTCGGCTTGTTTGTTCTGCTTTTGGAATGGTGAGGGACCGGGGGAAGGGTGGGGGGAGATGTTATATTTCTAAATTTAATTCAATACAGGTTTTCAAAAGCATATAGCGGTTAATGATATTCGATACTGATCAAATGTTTGAGAAAACGATAAGGGTGAAATATGGACTCCAGTAGCACGAGACTCATGAAGCCTAATTTACATAATGTCTAGAAGAATATTGAGGTTAGATTCAAGTTGGTCTCATATTGTTGATTCCTTTACGTGTGTATGTGATTCTCACATCTTTAATTTCATTTTATAACAAAGAATTCTGATTATAATGTCTTTCCTTTGAAAAATTGTGCATTTTTAATGATCACTGTTACAGTTGTTTCTTCAAATATTTAGCTCTGTGAGAAAAAAGTTGCAGAGAAAAAGTTTAAATTGGAGACAGAATCTACACCTTCGATGCTTTTCAAGGTTTTTGAGTAAATTAGATCATAAGAAAACCACCAAGGTTAAATCTGCTCCTGTCCCAGGTCAGGCTTTAGTAAATCTATTTAAAAGTTCTTTCAACATCCAACTCCATATATTTACTTCTATAACCCCGTCTGAGGTAGTGTGGAATGACTGGACTGCTCTCGAGCTCAAGGTCAACAGCTCTCACACGTCAGCGCCAGCACAACAAAACTGAAAACGCAAATCCACAGCAGATGAGAGACGAAAAGAAAGATATCATTAAAGATACTTGCTGCAAGGTAAAGTTCTGAAAACAGAGATAATATTTTAAAGGTATCTACATCAGGGTAACGAGAAAAGACAAAAGAAATAAAAAATAAGATCCATTTGCGATGAATAATTTCTGACTTTCAACACGTTATTGATTAAGCGGAGTACCTTGAGATGTTGGTAGCAAACATTGTGAACTATAGCAAGTGACCCAGAAGACTGTTGTGTTCATTAAGCTTTGATACAGGCTAGAGATCAAGTCAAGACATACAGCGATTTATGAATTACTAAACAAGGCCAGAGTCTGCAGCCACAACACAAACACACACACAACCTGTTCTCGATAGGCAGCGCTTTCAAGTTCAAATACAAACAGTGAATTAACCTTGGTGGATGCGCCACTGAGCTTCAGCATTGGTCTGCTCGTGTGTATGTGTGTATGTGTGTCTGTGTGTGTGTTTTTGTGAGTCCAAACAATGGATGTAGATACAGACACGTGACACCTTGAAATGTTGTGTGTGAGTGCCGTATGTTGTGTTAAATAAATGTATATACACTGCAAGTCACACTTTATCCTAAATTTCATATGATAATTTAGGATTCAACGAAGTGTTGAAATACTTACAAAGTCTTTCTCCAGCTTCTCCATTTCCTGCTTGTAGCTCTTCAGTCGGCTGTTGAACATGCCTCGACTCTGGACGGGGATCTCCCGCACCTCCAGGTCCATCTGCTCCAGCTGAAACCCACAGTTTATCCACTTAATTTAACAAACATTTCAAAACATTTTGAACTAGGGAACACTTAAGCATATGATGCACGCTACAGGGATACAAATCATGACTAAATGTACAGGGTTTGAGTTCATTCTGATGCAAATTTACATCCCGAATGTGATAGGAACAGCCGAAAATGCATTTTTATGAGAATCATTGTCAAAGCACTCGGTGAGAAGATGCTAAAACAACCTGGGTCTCATTAGTCTCTTTCCATCCGCACAATAATGTAAATGTTGCATTGCTGTGTCCTGCAAAAAAAGTTTCCAATCTATGATAAGAACAAGATGCTCAGGAAAACTCTAAATCAATAAACTTTTTTTAAATAAGTTTGTTCGACAGCATTAATTTCAATTTGATCCGGTGCTGAAGGTAAAAAGGAAAAAAAAATGCCTCCCGCTCGCTTCACTCAGCTGCGAACAAAGTTGCGACAGTGGAAGTCGGTTCTGTAAATAAATTCACAATCAAATATGAGGGCGTCTTCAATGCGGCGTCGTGTACGGGCGCAACAATGTCACAGTGAATGAAGTAAGAGTACATTTGATTCATGGCTAGACAGGTCTCTCCGTGGCGGATTTGGAGGAAACTAATCACCGTGACATAACAAGACAACTGCGACAACAATTTGTCTCTGTCAGGTGACTTTGCTCATTTTTAAGCAGCAACATGAAGACTCCCACCTCAAGATAATGGCTTGAAATGTGTCATAGGGGTGTCACTTAAAAGCAGATTGCGGGAAAGCAATCGTGTGAGGAGGAAGCCTCCGTTCCGCCATGTGAAGTGTGTGTGTGTGTGTGTCTGTGTGTGAGTGCACGCGTCTGCATGTCATGTCACCACGATACAGGTGCTGTTGTCTGGTGCCAGTGAAAATTGTCTCCTCCCTCTTTCCACAAATTCATTATTTAGGAAATGGGAAGAGGAGGAAAATTACTGATCAAAGACGTACCAACTCTCTGACTTCTTCAAGCTGTTTGTCGACATTTAGAACCAGCTGCGTCTTCTCCTCTGAAAGGGAAAAAAAACAGCAACATATTGATCAGCCGACAGAGGAACAGCGATTCATGACAACAACCCAACTCCCCCACAACAGGGGGAGAGACGGGGGAGAGGGAAAGAAAGCGGCGGGGAGAAAAACAACACACGAGGACACATTTGAAGATATATTTACACATTCTCTCCACACGACAAGCCAACATTTGATGTCTCTTAGTTATTGGCGTCTATGAGGCCTTTGTTGGTTTCTGTTGAGGAGCGGTGAGACACCTCGTGCCAACTCAAAGGGAAGGGAGGTGTCAGCTTTGCTCACTTGCCAGAAGTATGAGTCCCACTCACATTGACTAACGCGCCGCTCTGCACCTCACCCCGTGGCTGCTCCGGCACGTTACCCATTGAAACTCATTAGGACTGGCGAGAGTTCCAAAGGAGCGTGTCGACTACAGTTCATCCCACTGTTATTTAAGGCAGCAACATCCCCGCTTCACTTCTGTACATACAAGAGGCTTTGTTCTCAAATTAGCTCTTTGCCATGAAAGTAAACCCCATGAAACGTAGAGGTTTGGTTCGGTTGTACAACAATCGACCGTCGACACACTATTAAAAAAAGGTAAAAAGGACAGAAAATTTATTAAAATCTGTGAGATCCACAGAAAAACCTATAACCCTTGCTTGAACCTATAATTATGATTTCATTGAGGCACTAACTATATTTGCATGGACAACACTATTCCAATATCAACCCAGTTAAGACAGTAGTAAGATTTTCTAATTACCTTAACCCAAGGTGCATACTGTAGAGAAGGAATGACCAAAGTAAGACGTGCAGAGTCTTCTAAACTCAGTCACATTTTGTAGACATGTAGGCTATAGATCTTTTTCACATTATTACCTCCTAGTTTTTGCTTTATTTTGTAACAGGGACAGAACAACAGTTACCAGCTGCTTGACGTCATGATGAGACTCTGCTCAGTAACAATTAAATGGAAAATTGACTGGAATATTCAGAATATTACTGTTATTCAGAATAAGGCAGATGGTAAGAATACTGCTGTCCATGTAAACATAGTCATGACAGTTGGAGTCCCCAAAATTTGACACAATAAATAACTGTTAATACTATATACTAACCATTATATTATACATTTTTTATTTTGTATACAAAACAGTTTACTATTGTATTAGGTAAAACAAAACAGGTTGATCAAAATGCGACGTTACTGCTGATTAAACTTCACAAGAGAGAGTCTCTCTTTTATTTTTCTCCCGCTGTGAGAAGCTCTTCCATTTCCTGTGTTTACTGCATTGTGAGAGAACAGTATCAGCAGCACACTCAGTATAAATACTGTGTGGTTTCCGCACACTTCATTTTGTCATTTGGTACAGTAAATACCTACCCTAAGCCTGCTTTGACATTATGCACTATAAAATACAGACAATAACTTTACAAGGGACTAAGCAGAATCTCAACATCACTCATTAAAGGGGTGTTTATTATATTTGCATGTCTGTTTTTAACTTGTATTGTACGTCACGTGACACATGTAATTTTGAATATATATAATACAAACGAAGGCTTTAACTTAAAATAGAGTAATAACGTCATGATTTTGAAACCAAGGTTTAACTACTCTCAGGCCATATTAACACAGCTTAAATTACTTGAAAGGTAGAAATCAACCGGCATGAAAACCTAGCAAACATTGCTTGAAGTAAACTGGAAAGTACAGATTTAAGAACATAATTCAGTGACAAAGTAATGCGTGATCAGAGAAAATGAAGAGTGGATGTATTTGAACACAGGCAATGTCAGTGAACCGGTTTTTGGCATCTGCAGAAAACAGGGGATCCTGTTTAGAGTAATTCAGAAAATCCAACAATGATCACTTCAACTGAACTTAAAATATGAACAGTCCTAATAGCAAACATTCAGCAACGTTAATACAGAGTCAACAAAGAAATAACTAAATCAAAGCTAAGATCATAAGTTTCTCCGGGCTCACAGGCCAGCTCTACCTTTGGCCAGTCCGAAGATTCATTTTTAAAAACCATGTCCAACCTCACAACCTACACAGCAAACAGCCAAAGGCGATTCACACAAGGGTGAGAAGGAGCTTCCTCGCTCAAACTCGGGCCCAGGCCAGAGGGCTGTGAAATATATATGGATTATTACCAAGACTAAAACTGGCCGAAATATGGCAAATAACAATAAAGGAGTGAAAAAAAAGATTTGCATTGTAGTGACTGACATGCAGACTCATGGCATGAGCTCGGGAAGGTGAAAAAATGGACATTCGTGTTTCATGGCACAAGGCCTATTTCAATGTATTCTTATTCAAATATTCCTTGTACCTCAGATTTTGGTGAATGGTAACAAATAAATATATAAGTTAGCAATCATTTGACTGTTATATGAATTAAGACGGTCATGGAAAAAAAATGTCCCACACGCCACGGCCATTATCAGCAGTTGTGCACATGTGAAGTAAAGGCATACAACAACAGCAATGACAAAAGCCTTTTGTCTGGAGCAATATTAACGTATTAAAACGAGGGGCTGTAAAACCTCAGGCAAAATTCGGCTACTTCAGGAAGAAAAAGCCAGAAGGACTTAAGAAAGGAAGAAAAGAAAAACGTTAACGAGGAGGAAGGGAATTGAAATTCAACTATAAACTATTCTGTTGGTGGCAGAAAAACATAGAACGGGCACTTATGGTTTCTGGCTTTGTACATATTCATACCGGCTTACTCTGACACAGTTAACAGATGGTGAGAGGAAGCAATGTGGAATTACTCGGTGGAAGGGGCTGCCATGAATCTTCAAAGATGCCAATTGCACACCAGAAATCAGCCGAGGTTTTTGTGAGAGCAAGTGGCCTTTGAAAAACCAATGTGCAAGTGTGAGCCTCGAGTAGAAGATTAGCATCCTCAGTAGGGGTTAGATGCAGATTTTAGCAATCAAAACTAAACTAGTAGAGTCAACTAGATGTAGACATTACAGTTACAATCACAAGCACAGTGGCTGATGTGCAAAATGTCGATGATGGATGGTTATCTTACATTACACATTTCGAAAAATATGCAGTTTTGCCTTTCTCTATGGAAAATCCCAGGGGAATTTAGAAAAAAAAAGTTTGAAATGGGAATTGAAAACTGACTGAGTTTATATTTTTACATAATAAGATCACTATAAGCTTGTTGAGTATTTTACCTCCACTTCTAACTGGGATAAGTTTTCAGCGCAAACTCAGAGTTATGAGGTTGTGTGTGAAGAATGACAGACACACAAATAGGCCGATGAGCCCGGATGAATTTTGGCGTGAAGTGATGATGTCTTTTAAAGGCTTTTTAAAACATCATCAGTATCTGAAAGTCCCCTGATGGCATTCAGAAGACAACATTAAAAATTCAAGTTTTAGAGGATCAAGAAAAACTTCTGACAAGAAACTAAGTGCATCAGCTCAACTCGATACAATTTGTCTGAGGAAATCTATTGGAACTCCAAAACTGTCATCTCATTAAAGTCACATTGATCACACTTGTTCATTGTCATCCCTATGTTCTCTCTTTGTTTTGATGTGTTTCTTCAAAGTATATTGACTCTGGTTTATATGTGATGGACATAAATTTGAAGAAGTTGCATCAATATAAGATCAATGCTTAACATATTGCTTACTACATTCATGGCAACAAAGCGTCCACGTCGAACAACCTGAGATATTTATGAATAACCTCTACATGACAACCACTATGAACTAAATTATTTACAACAGGAGATACTATGCTCTTTACATTTTTGCAATGTTCGCCAGACCCAGCTATGTGAACTCAAGACACCGAATCAACAACACGATACAAACACAAATCCCAGAGTTCAAATATAATCTAACCAAACAGAGCATTTGGCCACCGGGTAACTAGGCTGACAAAGTGTCTCATCGTTCTTCTTTCCATCTATTGTTTAAACCCACATATTAGATTTCACAGTAACTGGGGTAGAACCTGTTCAAACATTTATTGGACAGAGGGGAGTTCAACAACAAGCTCCTTCACACCTACAGCCGTTTTATCATTCACCGATATATCAGACACGCAATGGTAGAAGAAACAATGTCATCAGACCTTTTGCAAAGCCGACAATTGACATGTCAGGAGCAGGAAAAGCTTGTGTCTATAGAATAACATAAACAATGGCTCTCCTCTGTGTATGTGTCCCTTTGAGACAGCATGTACAATATAATAGCCCTGATACTCGCATAGAACTAAAACACAGGCACAATTAATGATATAATTTACAGTTTTTCCTGTTATTATATAGAGTCAGTGTGTGTTTTTTTCCCATACAGGTCTGACCTCTTGTTATGACGTGACAGTACCTTCAACTCTATGCTAGATGTGCTTAATTTCTCTTCTTAACACTTCCATTATTAAAGGTAGTAGCTTAACAAAGCAGGTGCACCTTAGCTAAAGGGAAACACATTATGTCATGCATCATTAAAATCAGTGTTTGCCATTGTCACACTGAATAACATCAATTCCAGACAATCCCATACAGCAACAGATGATGAGGTTGTTCCACACACAACTAAAAGAGCACTGTTGATCAAGTAAAGCGTTTTAAACTATATGATAAAATGCTAAATTGCTGAAATGCCACAGGTAAGCTACTCCTGCTACCGTTAGCTTCCTAGCTAAACAGCTAGCCAGCCGCAGCCAAGCGCTTCCAGCTAATAAGCTCAACCCGTCTTACCCCCGCTCAGTTTGGGAACTCTGCCGATTTTGTTGGTTATCTCGGCCGTGGCGGTCCCAAAGTCCTGCTCGTAGGCTTCGAAGTCTGAAGACATGTCGGCGTGCTAACAGGTTGAGGTTGACAGCTAGCTCAGGATGATAATAACAACACGGCTCGAATGGAGTCCCCTTCCTTGAGTCGCAGTGAAATGTGCCCGGATAGGACCTGAACTTTGTTTTTATTTTTATTCCCACGCTGCAAACGGTCCCAAGCAAGCGGATGGAAAAACACCGCTCTGCGCTAATGGATTTTGTCTCTTTCTGTTTTGTTTTTTTAAATTAAATACATTCACAATTCTGTTAATAATTAAATAGTTAAAAGGAAAACAATGTGTCCGCTTCGGGGAGGAAGTTTCTGAAGCACCATGACCATCGTTCCTCCTCGAACTCAGAAGAAATTGGAGAAGAACAACAAGGAAGTGAGCAGGTTAGTCTTTTAATTTCCCTTTGTCTTCCTCCATTTAAACCTTTCGCGAATTCATCAGTACACATTTGTTTTACTGTCAATATTCTGAAGTAACCGTGTTTGTGTATTTTCTCCATCTTGTGGCCACAGCCCCAGCCTGATGCGATAGTCTTGACTAGCTGGTGAACAGGCTAGCGAAGTAGCTAGCTGCTAGCCCTTTTGCTAAAAATCAATAAAACACCTTTAGCCAAATGTGTCGTCACTTATTATTCGTAAGCCCCACTTGTCCGGCGTGTGATGGACACAAACTGTGCTCGGGATATAACGTGTTGCGTGCGAGGGTACCACCGTGTTGCTTTGTTTTCTTCCGGATGTTGAATTAGCTAGCTTGGTGTCATGAGCTAATTATA
Organism: Platichthys flesus; assembly: GCF_949316205.1. Taxonomy (NCBI): domain Eukaryota; kingdom Metazoa; phylum Chordata; class Actinopteri; order Pleuronectiformes; family Pleuronectidae; genus Platichthys; species Platichthys flesus. Next base: position 14,559,868 of record NC_084964.1, on the reverse strand, counting down.
CCCTGAGAAGCCGGTGAGCGTTAAAAGCTGTGTATTTAAAGTGCAACACTGGTGTGTAGTGTGTTTATCAGTGTGTTGTTGTGTCTCCATCTATAAAGTCCTGATGGTAAAATACAGTTTTGATCAATAAGATCATGTGAAATGCAAAAAAACTGAAATTACATTAGAAACAAGAGATGGTGAAATACTGTAAACATGCTGATGCTACGTTAACCTCATTATTAAGGGATGGGGATTGAAACAATAATTTTCAATCGATAGCAATATAGAAAAACATCAATATATATATATATATATATGATGCTTATGCATTGTGAAAGCACAAGGAGGAAGTAGAACAAAATGTTCAAGCTCAGAGTTGTGAGTGTTGTCATTCTCTGTCCATAATGAAGGGTTTAAACCACAGCCCTTAAACAGGAGCCAAAATCAGTCATAAAAAGAAACAAGAATTTAATATGAACTTTCATCGTAAATAGTTTCAGCATAGGGTTAGAGTTAGGGGCTAGCTTTTGGCACTGAAAGCAATACAAAAACTGAAACCAGATACAAGGCAAAACATTTTTATCAAAGCTTTATGATTCTGACCTTAGTTTGTTTTTTATTTCTCTCTAGATGGGGAATCTGAGTTTGTCACAAGGATAGTGTGCTCCGACAGTTGACTGGAGAGGATGCTGCTCTTTGCCACGGCAAAGAACAATGGGACACGGAGAGCCCCAGTGATACAAGACCAGGACAGTTGCCGGCTACTCAGAGGACGAGAAAAAATATGTGCATCGTCCCCACCGCTGTCATTGCAAGATAGCAGAGGAACAAATTAACACATTGTGGAAACTTGGTCGATACAGTTCAGGACTCAACTGACCAACATATTGGTTCTAAACGTGCGGCAACAAAATGAACTTCCTGTCAACTTTGGTGACATTTGAGAACCTCCATGAGGTCCGGAGACTGTGCCACTGGGGACCAGTCATAGCCCTGTCTGTCATTGCTATATGCTCCACCATGGCAATTGTAGACTCCATTATCTGGTACTGGCCCCTAGACACTACAGGAGGAAGCATTAACTTCATCATGCTCCTCAACTGGTCGGTCCTCATCCTCTACAACTACTTCAATGCTATGTTTGTTGGACCTGGAAACATCCCTCTTGGGTGGATACCAGTAAGGACAATGCGCTTTACCATTTTTACTCAAAGAACAGTTCGGTACCATGTACTGCAGAGTGAAACTATTATATATTTGGAATGTTGCAATGATATTTTTGTAATTTGTTTATCCCAAAACAGGAGAATCAACTGGAAAGCCAGTACCTACAATACTGCAGAGTGTGCCATGGGTACAAGGCCCCCAGATCCCACCACTGTCGCAAGTGTAACAGGTATTTTAATTTATTGCCAAAGTAACAGAGGGTCGTATCTCATATATGAGATATACTTGAGAAAAATAAGATCACATAGATGCAGCCATGAATGCAAATAGATGAATTTTCTAGAGCAAGACACTACAGCTGAGTCATGGTAGTGCATTTTTTGTTCGTGCAGTGCTGTAACGTGTCTGTTTGACTTTTAACTGAAAACTTGAATTCTACTAATCACTGCACATTGCAAAAGACAAGAGCTGATAAACGTACACAACCCTCAAAGGCCTGTCAAGGTCAAACAAGCATCTGATTTCAATCAGTTTTTGTCTTTTAATTAAATTTATTCAATGATTATTCACATCGACACTGAGCCGTTACACATTTGCAGTCTTATTCTGGAAAAGAAAGATGAACTTTTCGCTTTATGTTCTCCCAAACAACCAGTGGATTGCCCCAAGCATTCCTCTTCTCCTCTGCTTCCCCTCCCACAGGTGTGTGATGAAGATGGACCACCACTGCCCTTGGATCAATAACTGCTGCGGCCACCTTAACCACGGCTACTTCACCAGCTTCCTGCTGCTGGCACCTCTGGGCTGCGCGCACGCTGCCTTCATCTTCATTATGACCATGTACACGCAGCTTTATGAGAGGGTGGGTGGTCTCCTTAACCCACTACACCGTGCTATTGATGGCTTACCATCATCAGAGCTTATCTCAAGCTAAAGTTAAGCAGTTTATTTTCCCAATTTGTAAAAAAATTGCCAGTAACATCAAGATCCGTTCTTTGTCCTCACTGCAGATTTCATTTGGCTGGAGCACTGTGAAGATTGACATGAGTGCCGTGCGGCAGTTTCAGCCCCTCATGCCCTTCAGCGTTCCTGCCTTTGCTGCCACACTCTTTGCCTTAGGCTTGGCCCTGGGTACCACTATTGCGGTCGGCATGCTTTTCTTCATACAGGTAAAGTTTGCATCTGTGTTTTTTAATTTACCCACGCTGTTGGCTATTTTTGACCTATTCTAAATACCAGAGTTAATTTTAAAAGAAAATATTAGTTTTCTCTGATAATCAAAACAGTCTTTCCTTTTCAGATAAAAGTCATCATTCGAAATAAGACCTCGATCGAGTCGTGGATCGAGGAAAAGGTCAGAATCTCTCAGTGACTTTGCTTTATGTTGATATTTGTATAGTTTAAAACTCATTTTTGGTGTTTGATCTAGAAAAAATATTCTAGTGCTTTTTAAACCTCACAGTATTCCAGGATTATAATCAACATAGTTTAATCTTTTGTTTAAGTTCTTTTCTCGGAATCAGCCTTCAGTACAATGTAGTTCACTGATTACAGAAACATGACACCACCACACCCACCTGATTTTTTTCCACTAGGCCAAAGACAGAATACAGCACTACCAAACAGGGGAGGAGTTCATCTTCCCATACGACCTCGGCAGCCGCTGGCTGAACTTCAAGCAAGTGATCACATGGACAGGGATGCCCAAGGGTGATGGTATTGAATGGCCGGTCCATCCCAAGTGTCACCAGTACACCTTAACTGTAGGTTGGGGTTTATGTTTGGTCTGCTACTCCCCTTATCTGATAGTTGAAAATATTTTGTGTAAATGAGAAGTTATCATAAATCGGTCAGACCCTTTATACATTTTATGTGAAGCAGTGAGATTAATAGTGTTCTTCCTTTCTGAATAGATTGAGCAACTGAAGCAGAAAGCTGATAAACGAGTAAGAAGTGTAAGTATCTGCCAGATCTGTATTGTGACACCGATGTGGGGTTGTTTACACAAAGCACAGACACACAGGAGTAGGATTTAGGCTGGAATGGCAAGGCTCTGCATGACCCCATTTGTGTTGTTTTATAAGAACCTATGCCATTTCATGTAAGTATGACCGGTTTCTGGCTCATAAACACACATCCTGTGTCTATCTTGTGTGAGTTTAGTTGTTGTTCGAGCATTAGAATAACCACATATCGTGTTCGACTCGGCCAGCAGGTCCAGTACCAGGCAGTGGAACACTACAACGGAGCTTGCTGCCCTCTCAGCAAGGGTATCCAAACATTTTTCAGAACCCCCTGCACCGAGGAGCCCAGGATCCCGCTCAACAAGGGGGACACCATCCTCGCCACCCGTGGAACCAAGTGAGTTCATTCATTTATTTTATTCTATTGTATTGTATTTTATTGTATTCAAATGTACCGGCTGCTATGACAACTTAAATTCCCTTCGGTTTGAATAAAGTAATCTATCTATCTATCTATCTTAAACTATTATTTTTGGTCAATCTTGGAATTCTTCACTTCAATTGTGTTTGATTCTCTTTAGGTGGTGGATGTATGGAGACAAAGTTCTGAATGAGGATCAAATGAGAGGTAAAAATGACGGCATTACAGCTGCTTTTGCTGTTGTTTGATTTATATTTTATTTATGTTTTTAAATTGACTCTAAAAATGTCCATCTCTTTCTGTTTTGTCGTTCCAGTGGGGGAGCGTGTAAGGGGATGGTTCCCAAGGCGATGCGTGGAGAAGTGCCATTATGACACAGCGGCCAGCGATAGCACCAGCAAAAAGAAACAAAATTAATGTATTTCAACTGGCTTTGTGTAGAGAAGGGGAGTTCAACTGAACGGAAGGCTTCAATGTTCATTAACATGCATCCACTGAAGATGTCATGCCTCATGCTGCAGGCTCACCATCAATTGCATACTCTGATTTAAAGTTTCTCCAGACATTTCAAGCCCAACTTTAATTTGTTTTAAAGGTCCATAGTTCCCTAAATCTTACCGAGCACTTTGCTGTCAATTCACGTCTTAACGAGAAGGACTCGTCCCCCCGGGTTCAGTTTGACTCCTCTGACCAAAAAGTGAAACCCAGCAAGAGTCTTAATTTTCCAATAATTGCCACCGGGCTTTAATGTGACTCCATTGTGATGACTTTTTACTTGAATATGTTGTGTTTACTGGTTGATGTCTTTTTTTGCTATATATGCAAATGCCTCGGCCCAGCTAACCCCAGGGCTCCGTCATGCAACTCTTTCTACAGTATGGAGATAACACGGAATTTCTTTTTATTATTTTTGTAAAAACGAAATGTTGGCCTCAAAGTATAAATTAAACATATAAACCTTGTTCAAGAGTTGTTTTGGTTTATGTCTCCTTTAATAATAGGTAAGTATCTGTACGATGGGGCTTGTAACCAAATACTTGCACAACATGAGCCATATTTATTTTAAATTAGTCTCCATCCGTAGAACTTAGTAATGCACACACCCTGAGGATACCGAACTGGAAGTTACAAGAGTTCAGAAGGTGTGGTTGTTTGTTTGGTTTGTATACACTTGTTTCAATTTCGCTTTTAGGTTTGAACTAAAATGTTATCTTATATAATCAGGCCTTAAAGTCATGTTTCTTCCCTATATATATATCTGTATTGCATTAACTTTCATTCATGATTTTCTGTCTGTTACTATGATTATCTGCATATTTATTTATATCTAATATATTTATATATTGGATATACAACCAGTTCTTCTCACAGTAAAACTCCACGCACCCATTATGAACCGCACTTTAACCCTTAACTGCAATATTATCACACTGCAATACTTATTTTTACACTGTATATATTAGTCTTTAGTCTATTCATAAGTATTATTATCCTAACACTTAAGTACAACTTACTGATGCTTATTTTGACTCTTGCTGCCGTAATATTGCAAGTTTCCCCATTGTGGGACTTAAACAGGATAATCTTATCTTTTATACATAGATAGATTTTTATTGTGATATATTTGACATATGTATTATTTTATTTACCGTTAACATTGTGTGTGTGTGTGTGTGTGTGTACGGGCTGTGAAAACGGCCCCCCCGAATTGTGTGACACGGCCACACGTCACACAGCCTTCACCCAATCGGGGGGCAGGGGAGACAGCGACCACTGACCACCCAGTGTAGTTGATGTGTGGGCGACTTCCACCCAGTGTCAGTCTGGTTACTCTGACTGTGGTGGACTGGAGTAACCCGGGCCGCTCGTTGAGGACCAGCAGGAGAACCAGTCGTCCGTCGGGATCGATCAGCGGCTTGAGCGCGACTCGATTAACCCGCGAGTCCCGACGCTGTCGCTCCGCTCGACTCAGGTGAGCTCGTGCTAACGTGCAGAGAGCGCTCCCCGTCCAGACTGTCACTTCCAGAGCGAGACAACAAGCGAACTGGGAGTTAGCAGGACCCAGAATAACACCATCGAACTTAGCTCCTTTCCATCGGGCCGGTCCATGTTAGAATGGATGTTTGTGATGCTAGGTTTCTTTACAGGCAGGGGTGCTACATAGCTAGCTAGCTAGCCACGACTTTGCTGACACTCTTGTAACCTAACCCTAACCCGTCACCTCGGGTCAACTTGCCAGCTGCTATTGTGAAGACATTACTCGTTGGGACATCGCGTGGACAGCTGTGTAGACTGTAAGAGGACATGTTAGCTTCCATGCTAAAGTACTTCCTGCGAATGACATTCGGGTTGTCCAGTCAGGATGCTTGTGGGCGGGACCAGGAAAGAGGAAGTTCCATGTTTTTCAACATAGTTTAATATTAAATGATACAAACAAGACATGTCATACTTAAAATCATCAGTCATTGAAATAATGTCAACAAGACTTAGCCACGTTGAACAATAAGAAGATGCAGAGAATATAAAATACACAACTCCAAAACACTGACACAATTAACTGAACTGTCACTTATTGTTAACATATTATTGTGACAATGTAAAATAGGAGCAGACATTTTGAAATGGCAGTGCTGATGTCAGAGGTATTGAATCATTCCCTTGTTGCAGCCCAGAGAGACACTGCTGGTCTGTTCACCATATTATCTCTAATTCCTAAAGCCCCTCAGCTTATCAGTAACTACACTATGTTTGGTAATAGCGCGTGAACAGCCCTGAGTGATGCAAGAGTCACAACCTAGATTCTTATAAAGTATATAAACAAGTGTATACAATATAAACCCTATAAGGCTATATAAAGGAAGTCTAAAATACAGTATACTGGTGAAATATATAATGAAATAATGCAAAAGTTGATTGCATCAGTGTTATCAACCAATAAACAACCCCCACTGACCTCCGACCTCCTGTGTAGAAAGATCAACCTGATTTAAAGCTTTAATCATTGTTCTTGAAAAAATATCATATTGTAATACCACATCTTCAGCTACAGTTTTTTTATGCAAAATTTACTCCCTCCTTATGATCTTGCAACAAACATATGTCACATTTAATATAAAGGTAAGCCATAGAGTGTAGACAAAGAAGAAGAAATGAAGCCAAAATATCCCTGACACGTCGCTGCCATCTTGTGCTTTTGGAGACTGAGTCTGCACAGTCGTGATCAGAGGATGCAGCCGCTGTATCATGGTCCCGTCAATACACACGTCCGATCTATCACTTGAACATACATCAGTGTGATGAGAACTACTTAGTTTGGTCTGTGTCCCATCCACTAACATGGAGGTGACAGAGTTAGTAACATATTCTGTAGCTAGATACTTTGGCCTCACTTTTGTAGAGCTGTCATGTCATCCCTCTTTATACAGTCCATGAACACTTGCCAAAACCTACAGCATAAGCTTAATATAACGCAATGTACATATTGTTTTATATTTTCTTTCCCTTTCTTCCTCTGACAGAAAACAGTGAAGGCCGTGAGTTCCCTGTGTTATTGGCCAGTAACATGTCCATGTTCACTACGGGCATCCTCGTGCTGACATCTCCTATCCACACTCTCCCGCTGCGCATCGCTCCAGTGCTCAGCTCAGCCGCTCAGCTCGTGGAGCGCACGCTGTACGTCCACCTCCACCCGGGGCTCAACTTGGGGAGTGGGAGTCAGCAGCGACCGGCTTTCATCCCGCCATTTGTGGACCTGTCCGCGGTCATCACCCGCCTTTACAGCAATGCGGCAGATATATGCGGCCACCTGGATATCCGGGTGTTGCTGACCAACGTCCGCGCTCAGTCGGGCAGTGTTACAAATGGCCCCTTCCCCAGCCCACAGCCTCTGTCTCACTCCCCCGACGTGGTGCTCACAGACTTTCCCCTGCAGGACCCAGGTCAGTCGCACCAGGTGACCCAGTGTCTGCAGAAGTACACTGGCCGCTGCTACGTCTGCAGCCCCAGTCTGACCTCGGTGCTGCTTCATCCACAGCTGATGAAGCTGCAGGAGAACGTGGAATGTGTGACAGAGCCCGAGGGGAAAGGAGAACCTTTGGAAACGTATACTGATGTGGTGGTCGGGGGGACCTTTGACCGGCTCCACGGGGCCCACAAGACGCTGCTCAACATCTCATGCCTGCTCGCCAACAGAAGGTTCCTCATCGGGGTGTGTGACCAAGCAATGCTGAAAAGTGAGTGGTTCAATGTCGGTATTCCCATTTAGGTAAACTTGCAGGGATCTTATATTTTGGATGATCTGTGAAAACAAAAATCACAAGGCAGCCCCCCCCCCCTTGTTTTCCTTTTCCTCCTGTTCTCAGAGAAAGTGCTGAAGGAGCTGATTGAGCCCTACTCTCTACGGGTTCAGATACTAGAGGAGTTCCTGCAAGACATCAAACCATCACTGGAGGTGGAGGTCGTGCCCCTCGACGACCCCTTTGGAGTGTCTGTGGTCGACCCCCTGCTGCAGTGCATTGTGGTTAGCGAGGAGACGAAAAAGGGAGGCGAGGCTGTGAACAAGAAACGCATTGAGAATGTAAGTTAACAGCATGCATGGAAAAAGGAGATTTAAACTTCAATGTTTATTCAGTGTACATGCAACATTTTGGTTCAAATCACTGGCGGAGCATTAAGGTGACCAAGGCAACTTCAGGGCACATGTTTGATGTCTTATGTCTTCTAAACCAGGGTCTTCCAGCTCTCGTTCTTCACGAGATCCAGCTGCTGAAAGACGCCCACCACACCGAGACGGAGGAGGAGAAGATCAGCTCCTCCAGTCTCCGCTCTCGACTCCTGGGCACCCTCCTTACTCCGCTTAAAGTAGGTCCTGTGGAAAAACTGTTAACATTTTGACAGTGCAGGTTAATGGATACCAGTATTATATGTTCAGTGTAACTCATTGAGGGACTCACAAGAAAAGGACAGTACCAGTCTTCTTTTTTTATCACAACTTTTCCGTACCCTATCTGGAGATCAAGTACATGGCACTGTTTGATTTTCAATAACTCACTGAGTAAAAACGTTTTTCATACAAGGGTCAAAAGAACTTTAATGTTTAACAGTTCTGAAAGGAGCTGTCTCATCCAGGTGAAAAAGTACTAGCTTTTCTTTTCAGCACATGACAAAGTACAGTCTCCTTGCTTTTGACTGTGAAACAAGTGGAAACTGAAATATCGTTTATATAATTTTGTCATGGCAGGAGATTTGTCAAATTTCTGTCCATTATTTTAAAGTGTTATTGGAAAAGGATGGTGTGTTTAACAAATATGTTAAAGAAAAGGGACTATGGCGTTGTGTTTAGAGCTGTGGTATTTGTCGTTCTTCGATATAAACATCCTAATTCTTAGCGTTTGTGTTCTGTGGCTTGCCCTCTCGTGTGTCCCCTTCTTGCTGCGTTCCAGGACACATCCCATCTCCCTCCCCTCCCGTACGTGATCGGCCTGACGGGAGGCAGCGGCAGCGGGAAGAGCTCCATCGCCAGGAGGATGGAGGCTCTGGGTGCCGTCCGCATTGACTGTGACAAAATGGGCCACGAGGTGTATCAGCCGGGCGCAGCAGCTCATCACATGGTGCTGGAAGAATTTGGCTCAGGTGAGAAAACAGGTGGTGGGACGGAGGTTATTTTGTGATACCCCCCCTACCCCCCCACACACACAGTTTACTTTGATGAAATATAGATCATAATAATTAAATTGCACCGTTCTGGTAAATGTTGCTGTGTGAAATCGAATGCATCTCCATACAATGACAATTCGTTTTTTTCATTTTGTAGATATTCTGAATGAAGACAAAACCATAAACAGACGGGCATTAGGAAAGAAGGTTTTTGGAAATCAGGTAATCAGTAAGAATAATTAGTCGGTATGTTTAAAAAAAAAGAAAAAAGACATGTTACACTTCATCACCGTGCATCGACAATTTACCAAAGATTATGTTTTTCATGCAGGAGCGATTAAAAGCCCTGACAAATATTGTGTGGCCGGAGATAGCACAACTGGTGAAGAAGGCAATCAGCCAAGCCAGAGAGGAAGGTAATCCATCTTATATTTATTCATCTTAGTATTAAAGGACTGTCCCCTTTCTTTTCACAATCCCTTTCAATTATGACATATATACACAGATACAAATAAACAGTGCTTTCACTTTGTATTCGTAGCGATTCACCCCATTGCTCATGTAAACCTTTGCTCTCTGCAGGTAAACAGGTGTGTGTGGTGGACGCAGCAGTTCTCCTGGAGGCCGGCTGGACGGACATGGTCCACGAGGTCTGGGTCACCGTCATCCCAGAGGACGAGGTAACTCGTAATGTGGTGGGACAGAGATGGAGTCCCATCAGCCTGAGTGACTGTGATGAAAATGTGTTGGTGTAAAGGTGATGACTGCTTCACGTGTGCACATGTACTGTAGATGGATACCTGTGAAATCAGGATTCCTCACTGAACGCAGGATGTAGAAAAATAACAGTTTTTCAATAAGGGGGGAAAAGACTTACAGACTTGGACCTGCCTCCCTCTTCGATTCCCCTCCTCCCTCAGGCCGTGTTGAGGATAACGGAGCGAGACGGTGTGACCGCAGAAGATGCCCTGCGCCGGCTGAGCAGCCAGTGGTCTAACGCCAAACAAGTGGAACACGCCAACGTGGTGCTCAGCACGCTGTGGGAACCAGAGGTCACGCAGAAACAGGTCAGACGCACATCACTCTTCAGTTTCGTGCTCCTATCTTTGCATGACATTGAATGATTTTAATTTTGAGTATTTGTTTGTGATTTTCTTTCACTGGCTTTTTTTTTTTTTTTTTTTAAAGGTGTTGAAAGCTTGGAAACTTCTTCAGAAGAGGATCCAACCGAGACAGTAGGAGCATGTGTGGGTCCCTCCGTCGTCCCAATCCAGACCCGTGCTGTTAGAGCAGACTTCAGGTCCGGTGACGCTTGCACAGAATCAACTGATCCACACGAGGAAACTTTGCCTTAGAAAGAAGCGCGAGCGGCCCACGGTGCCTTTGCAGCGATCCCAGCGTGCTTCCTCTCATCTCTGACCAAGACTCGTCCACTTCCCACCGGTTTTTAAAGAGGTTTTGCTGAATGACGTGTGGATGAGGGGGAAGAACTGACCTCGTTGCTGCCTTTAAACGGATACCGTTGTTTCTAAGCGTCAGTCCCAACATTCAGTCCTAAGTCATTCGAGATTTGGTGACCAAACTTTTCTGCAGAGCCAGTATTTTAGTCAGCTGACGACACGTTACATGCTCTGTCCTCTTTTCATGGCGTCTATAACTAATATGAATGTAGCTTAGAAAATAATCTAATATTAAAAGGGAAAGAGGGAATTAAATGATGCATCTTTGTGGTTTCAGGGGTTTGAGAAATGAAGGTTAATTTCATTTTAAGTATTAAATGAATGAATAACATGTGCGATAGATTTATAATATTATATACTCTTACTTTTCACGCTGAATGCAGGTAAATGAACTGGGCACGGGAGAAGATCCAAATTTAGGTAAATCAAGCTCAGTCACATGGATTGAATATGGAAATCCCCACGCTGCAGTGAGTCAGTGAACATGGCCAGTAGACACAGCTGTAGACGAAACAGCTGTGTCTCAATCAAATCTGCAGAAAATTGGTTAATTGCAATACAAGAGAATGAACCTGGTACCATTTTGTGTTGTCTAAGAGCCAGTAGTCACATGACCAACCTTCTGCTTCTAGATCGTCTGAGTATTAGTGTCTTCGCAGCGGCCACAAAGTCGCTATGCGTTTGGCTTACTACTGTTGCAAAACATAACAGTAAAATACAGCTTTTTTTCAATATTACAGGCTTCTTCAAAGTGATGTGGCAAGTTGGTCTAAATAGTGCGAGATGTATTGTTTTCTTTATTTCATTGTCTTGCTTGTAACCTGCAAACTCAGAGGATTGCTGTATAAAAATGGAACAAGCAGAATAATAAAATACACTTAAGAGCACGAGTGAATCCTTGAGTTTTCTAATCAATTTGATCTTTTTTTAAATGTGATGTTGAAGTTTATTCAAACCCCTGTGTTCTATTGTCAAATAACATGGACAGTCTCATGACAGTCGTTCATCCGTCTGTTATTTAGAAGGATTTTGCCAAAGCTTCAACAGATTTCAACCGAACTTGGAAGGATGTGGTTTATGTCCAGAAAAAAACATTACATTTATCCAGTTATTTCTTTCCCCCGGTCTCGACCTTTTTTTCATTGAATTCTCAAAGTATAACTAATTGATCTCATTCAAGAAATAAAAATGTTGCCAATCCATATAGAAAACCAAATCCAGAATTTCTATTAGGTGTCATAAAAGGTAGAGGAGGATTTAAAAAGAATAAGTATGCCCATCACTGGTATATTTTATTAAAAGCCGTTTTTAATTTTGTATAAATCATTCCCATCTGAACAACATTTAAATGTGCAAAATGTACAATTTTCTTGTGACTCGCTGTGTGAACAGAGTGAAGCTCAGTGTGATGTTACCTCAATAACTCAGAACACCATGCATCGGTGACTGAACATGTAAAATACACATGGAAGGAAGCAGACTCACAAAGTGCACGAGTAACTGGTGGCGTGTGAAACAAAAAAGGACTCTGGGTTATGCGTGTCCAAATCTCATTAATCCCTATTGGGGAGCAACCGCGAATAAGTCCTGAGATTGCAAATGCAGCCAAACATTTCGAATCTCTTCAGTCACTGATGTGGATCCTGTGGTTTGCTTCTCAGTCACATCTCCACTTGGAGTTTGGCGGAGCACATGGCCTCCCCCAGCTTGTTGCTGGCTCTGCACACGTAAACCCCGGAGTCGGACGGCTCCAGATCGGCCAGAACCAGAGAACAGAGCCCGTCTTCGTTCTGCTCCACGGTCACTCTGGTGGACTCGGACAGCGGCTTCTCATTCTGGAGCCACTTCACCTCCGGCTGTGGGTAACCTAAAAACGACACGATGAGCTGTAGAATCACAGACATAGAAACAGACCACAGGACAGTGAATCTAATAAAAATATACCAAATTCCTGAAGTGGTTGTATAAAAGGCATCCGGTATTAAAACAACAAACAAGCTGTTTAGGTCTCAGTCCATTACGGTCAAAGCTTTTCAGAGGCATTGTTCTGTTTGCCGTTGGCCCTTCTATAAAGTGGCAGCACATGATTTTATGGAGTGCATCCCGGCTCGGTCACTCTACCGTTGACGAGGCATCTCAGCTGAGCAGTTGCTCCTTTAGCAAGTGTGGCGTCCCTCAGGGCCTGCTGGAAGCAAGGTTCACTCTGAAGCTGCTTCTCCAGCGACTGGATGGCCTCCTCAGCCTCCTGGCTCCACACTGGCTCTGGATGAGACGGAGGAGGATGAATAAAACAGAAACTGATCACAAAAGGGTAAACTTGAAGTGACAATCTGAGACTGAGTCATCTGCCATATGTATGTAGCTCTAGGAAATTGGAGCGGGCAGTGTGTGTGTGTGTGAGAATCTATTTATCTGTCTCACCCTCAGAGGCGCTGCCAGGAGAGTCTGGCCTGCTGGAGAGGTTAGCCATCCGCTGCAGGGCCAAAACAGCCTTGCCAGTTTTCTAGAAGTTTTAAAGGACAAATTGTACTCGATGACAAACTACATTCACATCCCAGCTCCAGGCCTGTGCAGCACAATGGCTTTAAAAGGTCGTCATCGGGGAAGCTCTGATAAGAAAATTAGACATCTGACCGAGGCTGGACTAAAACCACTTTCTCTGTTACCTTCCACTTGCGCTTGGCCAGGAAACGTTTCATCTTCTCCTTCCTGAGGGATTTGGTGGGTCTGCGGCTCATTGGGGTGAACGCGACCATCCAGGGGTGGACCAGGGCCTCGGTACAGGACAGCCTACATCTGCAGGGGGAGAAGCAGAGGCTGTCAGATTGCTGCCAGCAGCTTCCTGACTCTCCAGAGCTTGGTTTGTAAATGTTCTGCTAGGAAATGTCACGAGGAGCAAAAAATGCTGAACGTCTGAAAGAAGTAGAAAGTTTCAAACTATTTGCGGGACATTAAAACACTGCCAAGATCAAATAGGAACAAGACCAACCTCCGGTCTTTCTTCAGCAGGGAGCTGATGAAGTCTTTGGCGTCGTCGGAGATGTCCTCAAAACTTTCCTCGTCATACTCGTAGCTGGCGGCGGCCACGAGGCAAAAGGTCTCGGCATCGCTGTTCCCCTGGAAGGGAGATTCTCCACTGAGCCTGCCACACAAAACAGTAATGCTCTGTAAATAGGATGTTTCTAGGCTTAATGAAAAAAAACACAAACCAAGGACACCTCAGCACATGACATGGGGGGAGACTGGCATCGAACTGCCGACATTCTGGTTAGGCAAGCACATGCATCATATATATGGTGAAAAACAATCTTCCTGGGAAGTGCCTGGTCTTTATTTCTGTTACACAGCGATAGTGGAAATGTTCTCTGGTGATTAATGCATTGTTGCAATGAAATACAAATATTTGTTGTCATGTTACTGCCGAATTTGTTTGAGACTATGTACAATATTATTATGTTTCACATTTCAATACCAAGTGCAATATTTCTTACATATTACCATCTCCCATTATACTTGATTTTTTCCTCTGCAAATACATTTTGTATGAGTTATGTCTTTTATTTAAATAGGCGCTGTTTCTGGTTTATTTTTTCACTTAAACACTTTACTTTTTAATACATTGTTTTTAATTCTATTGGACTCTAACCATTATGCTAAGGTGATGGTTATGGGCGACTGTGGAACTGCCAAAAAGTCACCAGGAGATGGCACCAAATCTGCATTTGTAGAGAGAGTATTTGAGATGGGGTGAAAAGATTTTTAATATTTACCAGATTAAAAATGTACGAATTCAACTCAATATATTTCTGTTACTTTTAACTACTTCTTCATTGGGACATATGAAGGGTTCAGAATGTTGAATAAAGATCAAAGTATTAAGATTTATGGTTCTTCTATTCTTTCCTTCTGAGCTGGTTTCTGTGGCTTTATGCCGAGTTATGTCAAAATAAGAGATGGTAAAAGAAATGTCCTCTGCCGTTCAGCTTACAAGATGTAGCAGATGACTCCGATGCTCCACATGTCCGTCTCCACGCCCACCGGCTCGTAGTTGATCACCTCGGGGGCGGCGAACTCGGGCGTGCCGTGCATCACCATCAGAGGTTTACCCTCCTCTAAAGAGCGGGAGGAGAGGGAACAAACATGCTCACGTATACAGACTGTTGCCCTCGATGTTTTAGCATTGGCTTGTTTGCATTAGCCTATTTACAGTTGGCCCTGGCCTTCTCTAAATAGACCACCCAGTGGGGAGCTGTTGCATCTGGACTGTCACATTATTTCTGCCAGAATCGGCAGCACACGCTTTGAGCTGAGCTAATAGAGATGAAGTTGCCTGTTTAAGGAGTTGTTATGATCTAATGGATGTTGTAAGACAAGTTGGAATTCAGAATAACACCCCTCGATGTAATGTTTGCATAGTTTAAATACACTCAACTCAGCAGTTTGGACAAAAAAATATTATTGTAACAATTAAAAAAATTATAATATCCTCGGGTATGTTGTTGTTCATTCTGCACAAAGCTGATGGCTGCAGGTTTGGCTGCAATAGCACCAACTGTTCCCGACGCACAAACAGGCCTTATCCGGATCTTTGCCATTTCCTGATCCGTTGTGTTCTTTTTCGTAATCACACAGCAATCAGATGACAAACACATCCCCAGCGAGCAACTGCAAATCCTGTTTTCGAAAGAACTACCCCCCCCCCCCCCAAAAAGAAAAGAAAAAAAAGGTCCCGTCAAACTCACCCAGTTGACTTGCTAGGCCGAAGTCGATGATCTTGATCCGCGTGCCGCCGGTGTCCACGCACACGATGTTCTCCGGCTTGAGGTCCAGGTGCACGATGTTCTGCTTGTGGACGTACTGCATGCCCTCCAGGATCTGCTGCATGTAGCTGACGCTGGCCGGCTCCGTGTGCTCGAAGTTGTCGTCCACGATGCGTTCGAAGAGCTCGCCGCCTGCAATGCTGGGCAGAGGGCAGAGTGTCTCTGTTAAGATGTGTTATCTTATTTTTGTCCCAGTAAAAACAGCTTCAATCTTTTATCAAACCAGGATAGCCACCCGGCAGTTGGATGCCTGCCAGCCAGTAAGGTTTCGGGTCTATATACTCTTATGAGGCCGATGTGACCTTTGACCTTTGAAAACCAAAATCAGTTCACTTTTTTCAGAACTGTTGCCTTCACAAGATCAATAGCGTCTTTTGTGGAGTCACAGTGACTTTGACCTTCGACTGCCAAAGTGTCAGTCAGTTCTCCCTCGAGTTGAAACAGATTTAAAGAAATTCCCACGAGACATTCCTGAGCTAAAAATAATTCCCTATCAAGTTTTATCCACCCAAAATTGTATTTCCATTAAATCATTCTGAAATGTAAAAATAATCCTTAATCCAAATGTGAATCTAAAAGCGGTATCAGTAGAAGATAGTTGCATATTTCTGTGTCACAACCTTCAGTGTTACTTACTACTCCAGGACCATGACCAGCTCGGAGCGCGTGTCGTACGCAGCCAGACACTGGACCAGCTTCGGGTGGTGGAGACAGTTCATCAGCTCAATCTCCTTGCGGGCCGCCGTCTTCTCCTTGGAGGTCCGCGCTCGATAGAACTTCCCCGCGAACACATCGCCCGTCTCTTTATGGGACAACCTGAACACCTGGCCATACTTCCCACTGGAGTTTTTGGTTTTTACATCCAAAGCAAATAAGAGGAACAGTAAGTTCAGTGATTTTCAATCGGACAACTTGAATGATTTAGTCCATCTATGAAAGCCATGGATCGGTGCTTACTATCCCAGGATTTCATGCACGTTGTAGTGGTCCTTGACCTTGTGTTTTGTGTCTATGGTCACTGTGACGTACGACTTCGGCTCCTCCTTCTTCTTCTTCTTTTCCTCTTGAGACACAAAATAGAAAAAAAAGGGAGACAAGAAAGTCAGCACATTGCTCATGAAGCAGATCACAAAATGTCTGCCTCCGAAAGGTCACCACTCACCCGCCGTCGCCATCTTGATACAGTCGGACTCCTGGCTCGGTTCACTCACTCCCGCCGAGTTGTAGGCCCGGACGCGGAAGCGGTACTGCCCCAGAGGCTCCAGGCCCGAGCGGATGTGGTAGGACGTGTTCTTGCAGCGGCTCCATGCTTCGGTCCAGCTGGCGGGTTTGGCCGAGCCCTCGTCCAGGACCTCCACGATGTAACCCAGCACCGCCGTGCCCCCGTCGTAGCTGGGACCAGACCAGGACAGGACCAGGGACTGAGTGGACAGCTTGGAGAAGACAGGGTGGGACGCCGGGGGGTCGGGTCGGTCTGAGGGGAAATTAAAGAACATGGACACGAGATATTCGATTTTTAAGTGGCTAATTCCCAATGCATGGTTCTCCTCTCTTATTGCAGTGATTCCTGGTCAGATCCTTTTACATAAGGGCAACAGTAAAAATCAAGGAGCATCTTTCCTTTGGGTCCAGTATACATTTGAAATCCCAGAGGTGGACGTGAAAGACAACTCACCGACGACACTGAGGGAGACCGTGTGCTGTGCCGAGCCTTTTCGGTTTCGTACGACCAAGGTGTACGAGCCTGAGTCGCTTGCACAGGCCTGAGAGATCTCCATACTGCTCTGGGTCTTACTGCTCCTGACGGATACCCTCGGTCCCCCGACTAGCACCTGAAGAACAAGACGAGATGTTTTCAAAGCCAGAAATCAAAAAAACTGATGTGAAGGTGCAGCCCCTGGGACTCGTATCACTCTTACTTTGTCTCTGTTGTAAATCCAGCAGCAGGCCACAGGGACCGAGCAGCTCCTGAACTCGCAGTGCAGCCGGGCCTGCTCTCCTATCCGAGCCTCCACCTGCTCTGGTGGGGCAAGGAACTCCACAGGAGGTCCTGAGGGGAATCAAAAGGCAGTGACCTGTTACTGGATTTTGTCTCCAACTGGACGTGTTGTCCTCTGCTCCCCTGTCTCAGTGGAGACTTTTGTTTGAAGGGTTGAAATCAACCAGGAGACTGGAGGAGGAGGTGGACTTACAGGTGTGTGCTGGGGTAGGAGGCGGGGATTAAGAAGGATCCAACCAATCACATGTGAGCAATCAGGTTTGGTTGCAGCGGCAAATATGCAAAAAAAGCTAAAGAGCCAATTTGTTGCTGCAATCAGAAACTTTTGTGTGTAGACCCAGGCAGAAATGAGTTGAATTAAAAATGATATTAATAAAACACAACAAGTGCTCTTTAGTTGCTACTTCCCTTCTCTTTTTAACAACATTATTTCCTGTTAATTAAATATTTTTCACAGCTTAACAAGGTGTGACATCCTCTGCCCTTAGACTCAACACGAGCAGTGGCTGCATCTACTCTCTAGAGCATCTTACCAAATCATATCAGACCCACGAAACATTTTAATCATCACACCAGACAGACTTCTTCTCACTTATTTTAAAGTTTGAGAAACTTGATTTCATCTTCTATATTGCAATAGTTTCATCTCACTTGATGTTTAACGTTTCATTTCTCTTTTCATTTATTATCAGTTTTTAAATAAAAATAAATGTTATATTATTTAATTTACATTTTAAGCCTTTCCCCACATTGCTCAGCAGTGGTTGATATAAACATGATATATAAATAAACAAAAGTTTGCTAAATAGTAAGAGGGAAAAAAGAGAGAGAGAATTTGTGGGTGTGTAACAATACAAAGATTCTTTTTTAACGGGTTCATCTAACTCTTGCTTATTTCTAATCTCTGTGTTTTACCTCTTGAAGCTGGGACCGACTTGGTGTCTTCACGTGACGCGACCTTGACCTTGACCTCACTGTGCAGCTCGTGGTTGCTGCTTCTGGGGATTTCCTTTGTCGTTGGTCCTGCATCAAACAGAGTGAACGTGTTTAACTGCACGCAGATCAATTCAAGGTGTTACATTCACATGCACGTACGACTGCTCTTGATGTTGACTCCATGCTTTACCTGTGACGTGTAACACTGCGCTGCTTGACCGTTTCCCAGCAGCATTCTCCGCCGTGCATGTATACCTCCCAGCATTTCCACGTGAACACCGATTCAGAACCAGAGCCGCGACACCGTTCTTGAAGGAAGTGCCACTTGAATGCATCTTCTCACCTGCATGACAGTATGGACCCACACATAATGTAACAGGGGCTGATTACAATCATGCATATGCCTTTAATGGCCTTTTTCTGGGGTAGGATCATCGGCCACTTACCATTGTGTAGCCAGGAAATGCTCAGGGGCTGACTTCCTGTGATAACACTTTGAAATGTAGCATCACTTCCTTCACAGACTGTACGGTCCTGGAGGGGCTCTGTGAAGTGAGGTGATGACGGGGTCTGCACTCGGGTCTGTCTCGCATCTGAACAAGAGATTAGGAGTCAGGGACAGTGGATCAGGTTTTCAGACACGCTTCACTTGATTGCAAACTGTGTCCGCCGGTGTTTCCTCTCGACCGGTGACCCATCAGGACGGGCCACGGATGAACATCTTGAGCTGATGTTTCGATGGAGGGACACTAGGAGGTTTTCACTGATGTGCGCTTGTTGCAAATGTAAATTTAGTTTGATTTCAGCAATGCCGAGGACCCGTCCCTTTGTCTGGGGGTTGGTTTGTTTGTGAACAAGATTACACAAAGATGAAACTTGGCAGAAGGATGCAGCCCGGGCCAGAAAAGAGCCCATTACATTTCTATGCAGATCCGGATCCGGGGGCAGATCCAGGATTCTTTCACATTGGGAAATTGGGGCGTTTGAATTTAAGGGAAGTGTTGGGCCTCTGTGGGGGTGGGGGGGTGGGGGGGGGGGGGGGTGCACTCTGCTGGCCAGTACAAATAGAAAACTCTCGACTGATGTGGATGATTGATATTTGTCTGTTTTACCTTCAGGTTCTCTCGCTTCATTTGTCCCCTGTGGTTGTACAGTTAGGGGCAATGTGCCATGTTTTCCCACCACATGTGTGTTTGCACAGCAGGATAAGCAATGGGTGGTCCCCCCAGTGTGTGGTGGAATGTCGTGTGTGTGTGTGTATGTGGCCCAGTTGTAACTAATGTTGTGGGGACTTAAATCTATCTACATAGTCACATTATGAGGACTTGTCTTACTTATAAGGACAAAAAAGACAAGTCCCTATGAGGTAAATATAGGAATTTTAATTGAAGTCTTGTGTGTCTGTGTGTGTGTGTGTGTGTGTGTAGCAAGTTGCATGTCACCCCTACTACAATTACATCACTACAACAACAGCCCATTTCGCAATAGCATGGTTATTTACAAATGCTGCACCCTTGGCTTTTACTTTAATAGGTCTTGAACTGGCCTCAGGTCAGAAAACCTGGTTTCACATATGTAATCAAACAGATTCCAGTATTCTTGGTTTTACCCAAAGGACTTTGCACTGTCCTTAACAGGTTCAAGTTGAACGAGAAGTAAAAGCCTGACACACCCACAGTGGGTTGCATTGGGACAAGTGTTTAAAATACTTTTCAAGTGTTTACCTGTTGCAGACGAGACTCCCAGTTTGTTGTTTCCCAGCGGCCTCTTGTGTGTGGTGTCCAGTCCGTTCTCTTCCCCTTTCTTCTCCACGCACACGGGTCTGGCTTTGGGCTTGAGGGCCAGTCGGAAAGTGGACACATAGGTCTTGGGCTTCTGTCCGTCCTTGTCCATCCTGGAGAAGAAGTGATGAGAAGACATGTGTTTCACTCAGACCCCCTGTCTCTCTGTCGGCTGTGGTTTCCTTTCACACTGCACGTAAGCGTGGGGTGAAGCAAACATGTTGCATCGCTCGCCCCGTCTCTGTTCACACATCCTCTCAGACGTGAACAGGAGGAGCCTCTGCTTTCAGACGGCCCCTGGAATCCCTACCCACTACTAGCCCCATGGTTTACTGGGGAAAAAGACAGTTTTATCAGAAAGGCGAACTAAGAACACACATGTTCAGCCCCCACTGTTCCTCTGGACTGAGAACAGAGGGACAGACACACCACATGTGAAAACAAGAGAGATATAAAGCAGGAGAAGGAAATGTGTGGGAAGACAAAACATTCAAGCTGAAGACAAAAGAAACAAACACCACAGAAGAATCCAAAAAGCATGTTTTACCTGAAGCCCCTCCTCGTAGAGATTGTTCCCCCCCCCCCGCTCTAAGAATGCAATCACAGTTTCCCTCTGTCAACTTCTTCTCAGCATGTTATTCCGCGTAAACAGCTCTTCCCTGTAAACACTTGGCATACTGCAGGTCCAGAGTCAGTGCTGCAGTCACCTCAGGAATCAAGACGAGCCAGTAGGGCAGCTTTTTCCCTGTGAGCGTTTACTCTGCTGTGCAACACTCAGATAATAGAAGCTACTGATTTGAACCGTGGATATCCGGGGGGTGGTGTTTCCTTTGAATGCAAGTGGAGAGGTGGGACCCTGTGACCACAAACAGTGAAGCTCCACCTGTAAACAATACACCTTTTTATTCTGTTGATATGGAAATAGATACAGGTACTGGTTGGGTGTGTCTCCAAGCCGTGCTTTCATTTGGCCTTTGTTGGATCGATGCTGCAGACAGAGTGGTTTCTTATTGTATACATATTCAAAGCCGATGAAGACAGTTCATTAATTGACCTTTAGGTTTTTACTGACGACCTGTAACAATCTCATAGATTGTCTCATTTCGCTTGGAGCGCCTGGAAGAAAAGACTTAGTCTCTACGAGCATTTTTTTTCAAACTGTAAATTTTTTTTTTCTCATTAGCCATTACTCGACCCTAACCCCCCTACAAAAACACCAAATACCACAACGCCTCAACAACACCAACAATGATTTGATAATATTTATTTTTTCTAAATGGTTCCCCTCAAAGAAAACGAGTGCTTTCGCTGTGGTTTCAAATGGACACGTGTCAGTGCAAGAATGTGAGGAAACTATTAGGCTACAGGGGCTGGTATCAATAAGTAGGACCATGTGTGGGAGGCACTTCATTTACTCTAGACTGAGAACATGTCCCCTGGTACAAGCAGCCCGTTGATTGATGGAGCAGACATGGACGAGAGGTTAACTCTTTACTGACGGACGGACTCACGCTGTCCCACATCTGATGTTACGTTATGCAATGTCACAAATATTCCAAAATTAACCCAGATTAAGGCTGAATAAGAAACTGCCATGTGAACAGAGTTTGTCATTTTTCATCATCCTATTCAGATTAAAGTCAACTATTGGTGTCCATGTAGTCAATGTTTACATAGATGTGATTTATTAAATTAATAAATCACAGATGATCGACAGTAACTACAGACAGTTTAAGTCTGTGTGCAGCTCTCTAGATCTATATAGAGCCTATCTACAACATCTGTTCCTGTTTATTCATCTTTCTTGTCTTTTAAATTAGTTTAACACTTGATTATATCATTTCTAAGCTTACCAAACACAAAATCTTGTAGGTTTTCTTCAGAATGATATTTCCACTTCTATATTTTTGTGATACAACAAATTCAATTCCCTTAGTTAGGCTTCAAAACATCACAGGAAACTTGAAAAAGTGGGAAGCTAGCAGCTTTAGCTTTGTCTCGACCGTCTCGTCAGCTAGCCTAACTGGATTGCTGACACTGCAGTTTGTTTTATTTATTTTCCTGGAAAATGTTGTTGCACATTCTCGTGGCTGCATCTGGTTTCAACTCTGAATCAGCCTGACACACTGTTTTTCCCAAAAACAAAGCAAATCTTAGATTGTGATTATGACCAGCTGAGTGTCGTCGCTTTTTCTCCATAATGATCAAATATATTTTTGCCCCTAACCGCATCGTGTTAATGTCAAAAGGGATTTATCAATTACAGGAACCTCCCCATATTACCTTTTCTAGCAATGAGAGCAGATGTTTGTTTTTCATAAAATATTGGTCTTAATTAATTGTTTTTCCAAATATGTGGTTTGTGAGAACAGGATTTGCCTGTTTCTTTTCTTTAGCTGATATTTGTAGCTCTGAAATGTGAAAAGATAAATCAGAGTACATAAAAGCCCCCATGAGACATTCCCCATGGGAGACGTTGACTGATAACCGAGATCCAGCTTTGGCACATCCTCCTGACAGAGTCATATAAGGAAAAATAATATCACTGAAAATGCTTTAGTGAATTAGTTCGCCCTATATGGAGCTTCCAATATGGATCATGCATGTTATACAACTAGGTTGGATTTTAATGGTCTTTTCGCCCCTAATGGTTCCTCAGAAAGGATCCTTATCAAACGGAAAGCAACTGTACAGGCCTCAAGGAATTCAAAACAGGAAAGGCAAAGAGTGGGAAGGACAATGCTCTCCGTCTGTGACATAACACGCCAACTATGGTAATCGTTTTACTTCTTGTTCACATTAAGTCTTTCAAAGCAAAGCTGTGTGTGAAGTCTGTTTCCTGCCTGTTCCCACAAGCCCTTTCAAACAAATCCAGACGCCATCACTTCATGAAAACGACATGGACACAGGTCAAATATTTAAAAAAGCATGTTTTTAGCTTTAAAGTGATTGTGCAGTTTTGAGAAAAGATATGTCAAACTGGACCAACCTGCTGTTGAGCACCTGCAGAAATGATCCGTCCAGAATTGACGGGCGTCCAGGAGATGGTACGATCCAGACTAGTGGAGTCACCCAAATTCCTCTGAATTTCGTTTCAGGCAAATAAGAACAAACGAATTAGAATGAGCAGAGAAATGACAACCCCTTACACCTGTCATTTAAAAGTCTTCTCTGGTCATTGACCCCTCTTGGGGGGGAATTAAAATATGTCTTCTGTTTTCCCTTATCTCCCCTTTAAGTTTCTTTATCTTTCCCTTATAAATGTCCAAAGAGCCTGTCTGAATTAAAAAAGAACGGCGGTTTCTTCTCAGTCTGGATTCTGGCTTCGGCTCCAACAGAAAACCGGAAGAACAAAAACTCTGAGGAGATGGAAGCAGAAGCTGTGGTGCAGCTGGAGGCCTCGGCCCTTTTCCAGCCCCTGGAAGTGGCATCAGTTTCCCTGCAGCTGATTCTGATCCATATGTTGGTGGAGAAGCTCTTTGGGGATGAGTTGGGTCTTCAAAAGGAGGAAAGAAGAAGCCCCCCAAGGAAGCTCCGGTGGTGACACAGCTACCACACATTGTGAGACGAGGCAGAGAAGCAACTGCATTATTTTCTTTTATGAAAATTCTCTCATTATCTTTCTGTTTGTTTCTGGGATATTTCAGAGGGACAGGCTAATGTGTGATTTAATGGTACTTTTTCTGTTTGAATAGCAGTTCAGCACCTGTAAGGATACAGTAATGGTGACTTGAATAAAGTTACTCAGAATTATTTTTGATAAAGTGTCAGTAACTTATTTTTGCTACCACCCTTTTTATCGAATGCTTACAGAAGAGGAGAAGTGCAGGAGAATAAACAGAAGTCTCTCTATTCGGAGATTAATGTGTAATAACATGGTAATACTATTACAATTGTGATGAGGCTAAACAATGAGACATTTTGCAAAAGGTTAATCATTATTAATGGTTTTTGATTGAAATCAAACTTAAGCCCCAACAAATGTCAAACCTAACCCTAAGTCCATAACACTCCCACGGCACAGTTTGTCAAACAACTTCTCTGAGGAAGCACAGGAAGTCTGCTGTAACTGTAATCCTTCATTTGTCTGACACCGCGACTGCGAGTGAAGAAATAAAAGCAGAGATGGAGGCAGTGAAAGGAATTCATAGACTAAATTGAAAGAGAATCGTTTTTTTTCTTCTTTCAAACGGTATCAAACATATTCATACGAGACGGTCTCCGGGGTCTCGGTGGTTGGGCCGAGTAATGGGAGCAGTATCGAATATGGAAGAGGATCAAGTCTGACTCTCGGCCAAAGGAAACAGCAAGGGGTCCCGGGTGGTGAGAATGAATAATTGGAAAAGTCCCAATTACTAACTAGTGAGGATTTATAAAAAAGGGTTACCCACGTGTACAGAATGAATGAATGAATAACCCAGACTTCTTTTTAGTTTGGAGAAAACTTTTTAGAAAGCTGCGACTGGTATTGAGCGATATTTGTTTTGCTAAAGTCCATCCTCGAGAGGATCCTCAGGATGTCAGTATTTGGATTGTGGAGATTGCGTCCTAGATATCTGTAAGGTTAATATTTTGTAATTCCAATTAAACTTTTTTTAATAGATGTTCGTATAATCAATGGTAATGCAGACATTTAAAAAGAGAGTGAGAAGAGGATGACATGAATGACAATGAGGTCTATCTCGTCCTCTCTGCCCCAGGTTGTTCAATCCAGAATTAATTAGAATTTACTCAGAGGGAAACAACCAAAGAACCTTTTGACCAGACGCCCTGTTCGTTTGCTGCCAGTAACTTACAACCTTTCCTTCCTGTCACAGGTTTCTAACGAGGTTTGCTCGCGTCTGGACGAAACTAAAACTTGAACAAACATCAGAAGAACCTGAAATAACGAAACCACATACTGTCCCATCCACTAAAGGGACGAGGCAGAATTTATGACGTATACTGCAACCAGCCACCAGGGGTTGATCAAGAGGCTTTGGCTTCACTTTTGGGGAGCTGTCATGTCGTCCGTCTTTATGCCACATTCCATTACGCCTCTTGAGTTTCCAAATGCTGGAACTGGAACGCCCCCTGACGTCGGAAAATTTATTTGGAAGTTCGGAGGGAACCTCATCCCCCCCCAACTCCCAAATCAACAATGGCCCCTGACATATTCTTACAGACTTGTTAAGATCACTGACATCTTAGCTCTTACACTTTGAATCTGATTCATTGCACATTGAACATTGGATGCTGCTCTTCCTGCAGCTACTGGACTGTGTTTCTTCCCCCTGAGCCATTTGTAAGTTGCACAGAGAGATCAACACACTGCAAATGAAGAAAACAACTCACAACACGTGCCAATACAGAAACACGCTACGTTTTGCGAAAACAACACTGGAAATGGGACCAAAAAAATGTTATGAACCTGGCTGTAGTTTAATGCTTTGTTAATTCGTCTGTTACTCGTCAGTGGTGATGGAACGTCATAAAGCATTGAACTACAGCCAGGTGTATCACTTTTTTGGGTCCCCAGGAAACATTTCTGTTCTCTCTCGGCCTGAAAATGGAAATTTATCATCTATTATAGATTTTAGAAAATCTAAATACAGATACTAGAGAGCAACTGTAGAGATTTTGTATTAAAATGAGTTATACTCACACTGGATAAAGTTCTAAACACGTCCTTTGAAGAATGGCTCCCAAACTCTGACCTAATCACGCTGTCCACGGCAATTTAAGTACCAAACTACATCTCCCAGCATTCCTTCACCGGAAGTGTGTCCGCTCCCAACACTGGTCCGACCGCAGCAAACCGGGCGACAGCACGAAGCAGCATGTGTGAGCTCACGTGAAGCAAGAAGCGCGTGAGGAGCAGAAGTTCATCATCACTGATCAACACTGAAGTTACAGGTGAAGAGTCATTGCGTCAGAGTTTAGCACCAACAGCTGATGTGTAGCTTAGCACGCGAGCTAACAGGCTGTATGTGGTGTTAGCATGTAGCCAGGAAGAGTATCAGGGATGAACTCCCACTAGCTTCCTGTAAGGATAAGAGTGAATTAAAGGGCATAAAGAAGTAAATGTTATTTTACTTAATTAACACAGAAGAAAATCAAGTTGAAAAACAAAGTATGCAGCTGAATAAGTGGATGTTTTATTGTGTTCGCTAACAGGTGCTAATTGTGTGTAGGAGACACTTTGACACTTGAAGTTCCCACAATCCCTCCCTCTGGTGCTTATAGTATTTCTGTATTTATACGTGCACAAATACACCACGGTTAATTCCTTATATGTGTAAACGTGCTTGGCAATTTAACCAGAATCTGATTATTCAAGTGATCCTCTGTATATCTCATCCAGCAACATGTCGGAGGCCCTGACCCGGCAGATAAAGGCTCTGGAGGCAGAGCTGGAGGAGCTCAGGTCCCAGCTGAGGGAGAGGACTGGATCCACTGAGGACTTGGAGGTGACGTCCTGTGAAAACGCCGACCACAAGCCTCATGGGAAGTCCGGCGGCAGTAAGAAGGAGAAGAGAGCCAACAAGGTGCGACCCTTTGACTTCTCCGCCCACCCTCGGCGCCACGCGGCCCTGCGGCTGGCGTACATGGGCTGGGCCTACCAGGGCTTTGCGGTGCAGGAGAACACGGACAACACGGTGGAGGCCCGACTCTTCGAGGCGTTGCTGAAGACGCGGCTGATCCAGGACCGACAGAGCTCCAACTACCACCGGTGTGGTCGCACCGATAAAGGGGTCAGCGCTTTCTCCCAAGTGAGTTCACAGAGACAGAGATCCAGCGCGGTTTGTTTGTATTTCTCCTGCAGTAAATAAACGTATCACTTTCCCACAGGTCATTACAATAGATTTGAGGTCCACACAGTTTTCTGGAGGACTGGGGGTCACGCTCCCGGAGAACATTGACGAAAACATCAAGAGCAAAGCTGCCGCCTCTGAGGTTCCCTATGTGAAGATGCTGAACAGAGTCCTGCCCCAGGACATCAGGATCTTGGACTGGGCCCCCGCCGCAGAGGGGTTCAGTGCTCGCTTCGACTGCAAGTCCCGCACGTACCGCTACTACTTCCCCCGAGGGTCTCTGGATGTGGCGTTAATGGCAGATGCTGCAAAGAGGTGGGTGAAGACACTGAATCCTAAACACTGACGTCCCCCGTTGAGGACGCAGCTCTGATTGGGCGCTCTCTTGCCACCCGACAGGTACGAGGGGACTCACGACTTTCGCAACCTGTGCAAAATGGACGTGGGCAACGGCGTCCTGCAGTTCGAGAGGACCATCGTGTCGGCGTCGATCAAACCAGCGTTGCCTGAACAGACGTCCGGCACAGATCAATATGACATCTTCATCTTTGAGATTAAAGGATTAGCTTTTCTTTACCACCAGGTGACAAAAGACAATAACTGAACAGTTGTTAGAAGTTTTCTTTTTCAAATTTGAATATTAGATAACCTTTGCTGTGTGACACCACAGGTACGATGCATGATGGCGTTGCTTCTCCTGATTGGACAGAAACTGGAAGCCCCGGAGTTGATTCATCAGCTCCTGGATGTTCAGAGTAATCCCAGAAAGCCCCAGTACAGGTGAATTGATGACTAATGAAGAGGTTGTGCCTGTCGATGGCCTCCCACCACTAGGAGTCTCACTCACACACATAACAAATCTGTTGTATAGGCAGGGTATAAAGGTCATGCTGATACACCCGTCTGACTCTTTTTATAGCATCAAATAACCCATTAAAACCAAATGTACTTACTTTATCAGTCTGATAAGAACTCAAAATTACAGAAACGATACTGCAGACAGCCACTAGGGGTTGTTAAAGATGTTTTGGCCTCACTTCTGGGGAGCAGTAATGTCGTCCATGTTTATAATCTAAGGTCGAACCACAGCCGCCTGAGTCTTGAACCTTCTCCTTCTTGTCGGCAGCATGGCGGTCGACTTCCCTCTGGTGCTGTACGACTGCCACTTCGAGGGGCTGAGCTGGAAGCAGGAGGCCGAGGAGGTGAACTACGTCCTGTCAGCGCTGCAGCAGCACTGGACCCAGAGCGCGGTGAAGAGCCACGTCCTCCACGGGATGATCAAGGGGTTGGAAGCCTCAGGTGAGAGTTCACTAAGATGCAACAGCCTGGACTCTGTGAACTTCATCTTTGAAATTTATGATCAATTTCAAATATAGTGTTTTTAAAAACTTTTCTGTGTAATGTCATTCATCCCATAGGTATTTTTACATTTCCTTAATAACTTTTTTCCCCCACTGGTCTCTGTCCACAGGCGGAGTTTCCTCCAACCACTGCTGGTTAGTGGAAGGCAGCAGGCAGAGGAACTATCGTCCGTTGCTGGAGCGTCCGTGCTGCGAGAGCCTGGAGTCCAGGATCGACCACTTTGTCAAAAGAGGCCGACTGGAGCGGGAGGAGGGGGAGAACGGGGGGGACGCTGTCCACAGAGGGAAAAGGTCCAAACATTCCCACAATTCCACCACCGGGCCTATTTCTTCAGAGCTGCCACCGGCGAAGCAAAGTGCCGATCAGAAAGCAGAAGACTGATATTTGTCTGTTTGACGAAGGACTTGACAAAGTTTTTTTTGTTTGTTTTTTTCTTTCAAGAAAAAGCATAGTTTCTATCCATTTGAATTCAGGACATAAAACAGGGGAAATACATTTTTATTTCATAAAACCTATTTTCTACAGAAGCTTATTGCGTTCACTTTTTTAAAATGCATTGTTTCCGAATTAACAATATAGCTTAACTCAAAATCCTAAGTGAGGTTCTTGGTTTGAGTCATTGGAAGAAACTATTTTGTGTTTTTAAGTATTACAGATGGCTTTGTTATCAGTGTATTTGATTTAACACAGGCCCCCTTTTGCAGTTGTGTAGACAGAAAGTTCAAATATTTTGAGCTGCGTCGTTAATTCAGAACAAGCAGCAAGATTTATTTTTCTCACGGATCTCAAGATTTATTACATAATCTCTCCTGAATTCCAAAAAGATGGTATTTGTTTATGTTGCACGCACAAGATGAGTTGGTCGCACAATCTGCGCAGTAAAGACATGACATGACCAATGCTGTGAAGACATCACCACGTTTGATTTCTTGCATTTATTATTAAGAGCAACAAGAACTTCATTGTGTGACATTCCCGGGTGAAAACAAAACATTGGCATATTGTGCATCTTGAGTGATTCAGCACAAACATCTTAAAATAAAGATCTTGGGCGCACATGTTATTATCTTGATAAGACAAATCAACAAGAACTCTTTTGGGACTTCAGGGGCGCCATCGTTTCAAGACATAACAATCTCATTTGATTCCATTCAACGTATTTGTTTTGCACTGTAATAAACCCGTTTTGGAGAGAGTGTCTGTCTGCCTGGTTCTATGAGCGGGGCGGAACCAAAGTGAAAGTAGGAAGGGACGTGGGATGACTTTTGATGTGGCGCAGGTCGAGCTAGGAGGCTAGCTGGTTAGCATCCAGTGGAGGACAGCTCGGAGTTAGAGACAGATCCCAGTGACTCGGACCTGAGCTGCTTTACCACCTGACCGTTCTCCAAGTGACGCACAGAGACAAACATGTCCGCTGCTTCGCGTGCTCCTGTCGTTTTCATCGCGCTCACGTGATAAAACACTCATGCTAACGTTAGCCTGTTAGCAGCTCTGGTTGTCTTTTCTGCAGCTGTGGCTCTGCACGGATCTAGACTGTAGCTCCAGCTGATTTCAGGAGGCTGTCGTGTGTTTACAAAGGTAAAGAAACGAAAACAACAACAAACACTAGATACAAAAACAATAGGGACCGAATAAGTACATCTGTAAATCATATTGTTTATGTCCAGGTTGATTGATTTCACTTCCCTCGAACTCCTTAGATATAACATAGTTATTTAGTTATGAAGTCAGTGAGGATTAACTTCACAGTTCACTGATCAAACCAGTTTGTCTCTTGACTCATGTATTTCTACATCAGTGCAGTTCATTGCTTCCACAGCAGGGGGCGTGCTTTTAATCATTGGAGAGGTGTGACTGTAAACACGTAACTCAAGACTTTTATTGTGAAAATATCCACCTGTGGAAAGTAACTTTTATGTACTTGTACTTTATCATTTCCATTGTACTCAGTCAATGAATACTTTAATCAATAAATACAAATTATACAGTATTACTGGAGAAAGTTGTTAAACTTAGCCCAATGTGCTTAAACCTAAATAATGATGATTACACATCAAAATAAACATACATTTATTCTGAATTGGACCATTTGAGAAGTACTTATATTTATTTTATCATGCTGATAATACATTTGTACTGTTACATAATTACCTCTTATATTCCTTTATTCCAGTAAAGGTTCTTACACTGGAAATATCTTTTTTAATGTAATCCATACACATTGTTAATGTGAGTCTGATTGTAAACTTTTGTATTTAAAAATTTGTATGGAGACATGCCTTTACACAGGTTCTACGTTTCCTTTCTCCTTATTTGGCTGTTTTGCTCTCCCCTGTACTGGCAGGACTTTGATGCAGTTCTCTCTGCCGTTGCTTTCAGATGTTCCTGGTTGGGCTGACGGGAGGAATCTCCTCGGGGAAGAGCACCGTGTCTTCCATGCTGCGGGAGCTCGGGTGTCCCATTATCGATGCCGACGTTGTGGCCAGGAAAGGTACGTGAATATTCTTCTACCGCAAACCTTTCTGCTGCACACAGTGAACACACACTCAGGGTGAATACTAAAAGAAATCTGTCCACCTCGTAGATAAGATATGAAATTGACCTAAATGTCCCCTGATTTATGTAATGATAACATTCACTGTTCCTATCATTGTTATAGTTCTGGTTAAATGCTTTAATAGACGTAAGGAGTTAAGGCCTGCAGGAGGTTGATTAAGTCGAATGCTCGGAGAGTTTGCATGAATCATGAAGTCTGTCTCCGCTGACTGCAGGGATGATGTTTCAATTACGTGATGAAGATTAAAAAGGTCACAGAACTGGGTAGAGAGTGCACAGCTGCACGTCGGAGAGAATCTGAGGAATTAGGATAAAAATTTAATTACAATCAGGTGGCTGATGAGTCTGTTTAAAATAGTTTCAGGTATTTCTCTATCCTTCTTCCTACCTTCTATATTTCCTCAGCATTTTTTAACATCTTTTAAAACTGGTTTTGTCACTTATCACTAGTCATGTTACACTGGTTAATCAAAACGATGATATAATTGTACCGAACAGTCGTGGAGCCCAACACTCCTGCCTACTCTCGCATCGTCCGCCACTTCGGGCGAGAGATCCTGCTTGAGAACGGGGAGATCGACAGGCAGAAGCTGGGTGAGCTCATCTTCGCCGACGAGGAGAAAAGGAAGCTGCTGAACTCCATCACCCACCCGGAGATCCACAAAGCGATGCTCAAAGAGATCCTCTTCTACTTTCTCAGAGGTGAGCGAGGACTTGGGTTCGGCTCAATTATAGGTTGACGCCGGGAAGGGAAAGGAGGACTAGTTAGTGGGAGTGAGCCGAGTCGGTTTGGCAGCAGAGGGATGGGCGTTAGGTTAGAGGCTGTCAGCCACAAAGTGAGAGACAGGATTTCAAAAAATACTGCCAGCATTTCATCAGGTACAAGTTGAGAGTCAGAGATAAAAAATAACCCAAACCACAACTTAAAAAAACAAACATCTTTCTGCTGCTACATAGACTCAACAAGAGAAAGAAGTTTCCTTAAAAGTTTAGATGTTCCACTACTGTTGCAGAAAAGGGGAAATGGTGTCAGAACTTACGTGTTAATTAATCCAGTTTTACAATGCTCCGCCTCTTCTTCCGTCTACTCAGGTTATCGCTATGTGGTGCTGGACGTGCCTCTTCTCTTTGAAACCAGACGTCTCACTAAGTTTTTGAACCACACTGTGGTGGTTTACTGGTAAGACCACCACTCATCTCTCTCTCTCTCTCTCTCTCTCCCCCCTCATCCCTTTAGATCTTTACCTTTAGGATTTATATTTAGAATCTTTAATCTCTTTGACGGTTTGTTTCTGAAAGGCTCCGGCCATTAGGGGCAGTCATCGGTTACCTGTCTTCTTCTCTCGCCACCGTATTAGCATGACTCACTGCCTCTGTTTTTTTTAACAAGGCGCCCTGGCTGCACCATAAATAACCTCCTTTGTCTGTTCCTTGTCAGTGACCCTGCCACTCAGCTGTCCCGCCTGATGCAGAGGGACGGCCTGACCCAGGAGCAGGCCGAGCAGCGTGTGGCCGCCCAGATGCCGCTAAATGAAAAGCGCGGCCTGGCCAATCACGTTATCGAGAACTCGGGCAGCCGGGAGGACGCCCACCGGCAGGTCCTGCGGCTGCACACAAAGCTGGAGGACTCCATGGACTTCCTTTTAGTGAGGGTCATTGCAATCGCTGCCACCACGGGTCTGAGTGGGATTCTGCTCTATGCTGCTAAGATCCTTTTATCCTAACAGAGGAAATTGGAGCTGTGAAAGTGTTCGCTCCCAGATCTGGTCAAAGACGGGGATGTGAACGGGAGCAGGCAGGTCGGAGGTAATGATGCAAATTACTGTGAGATTAGTTTCACACCACCCATCACTGCAGCTCGGGGGTGCGACGTGCACTGATTAACACGGACTCACACTGTTGACATAACATGTGATGACAAATTGTTGTTTTGTGTGAAGGGTTTCTATGTGCAATTTCTGTGGGGTTTTACTGTGAGACACTAAAACATGAGGGTGATGATGTACACGCTCAAATTTACAACCTGTGCTTACTAATATCAGTGATGCTCTAAATAGTGATGTCAGATTGGAACTTAATCATAATGCAGGGTTCCACAAGTAGCTTATATTTGTAAAACCGTGAGGTATGATTATAGAACGGATGAGATCCTATTTGGTTAAACCTATAGACTTTACATACAGGTCCACGTCATGACAGCTCCCCAAAAGTGAAGCCAAATCATCCGGATCGCCCTCTGGTGGTTGGCTGCGGTATAGGACATAAGCCCGGCCTCCTCCATGCTAGCAGATGGAACATAGGTCCAAATAAATAGTCAAAGTTCACCTCAAATACTTTTTTTTCTGTCATTTTAGGTAGGTCTTAACAAACTTATGTTCATTCAAGTGTTGATTTAGTTAATTTGGTTTCATTTAGTTATTTGATTTGATACAGTGTGAAACCTGATGATCGCCAGCTGAGACTGACTCCCTGTTGGTCGAGAGCATGTATCAGCAAGACCTCGATACTGTGGCTACACACCAAGAAAAAAGAGGACGCCACCTGTCTCCGGGTTAATTTAGCTTAATGGTTGTGGGAGGAGGAGGTGAAGTCCATCGTTATACACCGTTCCCTGTGCTCACGCCTTTTGAAGCTGCTCAAATTAGACATTCTGTGTGATTTCATCGATTAAATAAAAACTGATTGAGAGAAGATGGAAGAAGTTAAAGATTGTAGTCACTGACGTGTCTGTAGTTTTTATTCATTCTGCACCGACTCATTTAGTTTTTTTCTTGCAGGATCATATGATTTCAACTGGATGGGATTCTGTCTCGGAAAATAAGTAAAATACTGAATATGAAGATTGTGACGATAAAGAATATGTAATGATTGTATGTTAATGACTGTATAATGAAGAATGACAGAAGATATTTGACAATCCATTTTGAATGGGAGCCGAGCGACTTTACACAAGATAGCAGACTATATTTATCATAGTATTTTCTTACACTTGAAGCTGTCCTCTTTAAATACCTCAACCTGTGATGTGTTTCCCTCAGTGCACACTCGCCTGTAACATTTGTAATGTGAGCTGCTTAATTTTAACATAAATGATCCAACACCACTGATTTAAAGGAACAATTATCAGATAGTGTCCGTGTGTTTTTCTGCCTGTTGCCTGTAAGCAGATGTTCTGAATCCTCTGAACAACATCTGGCCCCCGAGATAAGGTCTATAGAAGTGGTTTAAATACCATATATTGTGACTTTCATCTCGTAATTTGAGTTCTTCTCATTAATTACAACTTTGTTATAATATTACGACTTTACTCCCAATTACGACTTTAATCTCATATTTCTATGACCTCATTCTCATAATATAATGACATTATTTCTGACATCTCAGAATTTGTGTCTTGTATGAATAATATGGCCTGAAAACTCAATCAATAAATACATTAGACATTTTCCAGTGACTCGTGATACAGAAATATTTTAAAATAATGTCATTACTTTAGACACAATGATTCTCTATTTAAAATCATTTATTACTATTTATTCAGAAAATAATCAAATTCTCACATCTGAGTAGACGGAGCCAGTGAATGTCACAAATAATATAAATATTGAATTTACCTTCAGTTAATAGACTATAGTACTAATTGGCTAATTATTCCAGTTATTCCCTCTAATAATGAATTGTATCGGCCACAGTGAAATGCAGCATGTACGATTTCTTCATGAGCTCCTACAGGAAATTGTGTGAGTGACAAGACTTGAGGAGAAGATGATGATGAATTCGTAGTAATGGTCCGTGGTGATGTCCTTGCTCATGTGCACATAAGCGCTTAGGCATGAGAATCCAGGCCCGGGGGGGCTCGCGCATGGTGACATCACCCTGGCACCGAGGGCCCACTAAGCCTGCGTGGCTCACTTGGCCCCTACTGGTCTGCTCTTTGTTTTTTTATCAAGCCACCGTGGAATTAATGCAAAGGGACTCCTGCTGCTGCGGTGGGTGAGTGGGTGGATGGGTGGGGGGGGGGGGGGGGGGGGGGGGGGGGGTTAGAGAACCAAAGCCTGCATGGCCACACATTTGGATACATATGCATTACACAAATCCGCTGCCCCGAACACAATGGGGGTCTCTTGAACACATGCAAACAGCCCGCACGCAGCACAACCACCCACGGAACACACCATGATGAATATGCTATTCTTAGGCTGCTTTTTTTTTGTTGCGGGGGGGGGTGGGGGGCATGCTTCCCTGGCCATCCAGCTGTTCATGTGAGATTTCTAAGAGGGCCGCCTCTCAGCCTCTGTCTCAGGCACAGACAGAGGCCAGATGCAGAGCGTGGAGAGGAGA
Source organism: Platichthys flesus (assembly GCF_949316205.1). Taxonomy (NCBI): domain Eukaryota; kingdom Metazoa; phylum Chordata; class Actinopteri; order Pleuronectiformes; family Pleuronectidae; genus Platichthys; species Platichthys flesus. Next base: position 14,524,630 of record NC_084964.1, on the reverse strand, counting down.
CTATGTCTGTACCAGTGAGTGTGAACGCTCCAGGGCACGAGTGGGTGGCAAAGTCTCAGTCTGAATATAAAGTGGCTTTAATTCTGACTGCGATGAGCTGAAAGGTGAAAGTCCTAAGTTGCCTCGTTACACTTTGGTAAAAAGTCCCTGGAATCAGGCACGGCCCCCCCACTGCTTTATTGCGTGTTGTGGGGTCCGCTCCGGGAAAAGAGCGAGTAATTTTCTGATGGCAGGGGGTAAAGACTTATATAATTCCACCATCATGTTCAGAGAGTCGGGCCCCGAGGTGCCGCAGTGTGTCAACATTTCGGAATCTCCTGTCTGAGTGGTTTTTCATCATTCCCCTTTGCCCACCGCCCGGAGCAGAGGTAAAACAGTTTGGGCAGAAGCAAGCACCTTTGCACCAAACACAACGGCAGCTCCAGACAACTGACGGTCCAAACACACATTCTCAATGATGTCGTTTTGTGTGTGAAGTGTTTGCTCCTCTGGGAAGAAGCCACGCAGTGTGAGGATTACAGGTTTCAGAGGCTTATCATTCAATACAGTGTTTTCTTTATAGACACATTCTAGCTATTGTGTTTATGAGTGTAAAACAAGTGTTTACGTAAATGCGGCAGAGAGGTCCTAATCATATTTTTTGATTCTAAACCTCAAAGATTATACACACTTAAAGGACCAGTGTGTAGAATTCAAGGGGTAACTATTGGCAGAATTCCGTAATTATATTTTAATTGGTGTATAATCTGCTGAATATTAGTATAGCTAAAATGAATTCATATCAATTTGGGGAGCGAGTCCACTTCCATAGCTTCAGCCATGTTGCACCAACATGTTTCTACAGTAGCCCAGAAAGGCCAAATAAACCAATTAGGCCTTTCACGTTTTTTTTCATCACCTGAACTCAGTTGCTGCGACTCCCTTGGAAAGGAGAGTCAAGATTTAACTTCTGGTTTTCGCTCAAGAACTATATAGCTCTGCGACATACAAGTCTTTAAGTCACATCACATTTTTCTTCCATGTGAGATAGAAGTACCCTGTCTCTCTGTAAAGGTTAGGGTTTTTTCTGTTTGACAAAAGCCTGCGATTTTTCCTGTCAAAGTCAAATCAAAATAACTCTTGAGATATTGTATATTCTGGTTGTTCTGTGGTAAACATTACGTAACAATGAATTACCTGATCCCAACCGACATGAAATTCACGGTTGTGGTAAACGGATGAGTCGTTGCTATTGCACCTGAGGATTGTGGGTAGTGTCACGTTTCCCCTTGACTTCCCCGATAAACCAGATTTTTCTTAAAACACAATTGATACATTCAGTCTTGTGGCCTCTACAGGAGCTTATAACACTGTCTTAACATTATCGTAACTTAGTTTACCTTGGTTTTATTATAGCTGATAATCAAAATCTCTATTCAGAAAGTGAATGGGATGCTTACGTGTGGAACCAGGCTGTTGAGCTCTACTGGAGCAGCGACGAGAAACTCACGGTGACGTCGCACATGCAGCTCCACACCAGTGGGTCGAACAGACTGGCGTGGGTCGACTGGCCAGTCCTCTTGAACTCTGGCATCTGGTGTCACGCTGAGGGAAGGGGCGCCTCCGCAGCCCCGTTGACAGGCTGCATCCGCCAGACCGCGGTGAGGTGATGAGACAGGCACCACGCCAGCGAAGCATCCCCAGCCACATGACTCAACCTGTCCCTGCGCGTTAGCCCCGGCTCAGTCAGGACCGTGAGGGAACAAGGCCGCTGGTATTGAGTCACTGACACACTGGACAGTTCCCAGCAGAAGCTCTATGATGGGGAAGGGAGTGGGGGAATCACTGCACGTTGTGTTCTTGTATTTTATTCAGTGTTTAATCCACTTATTGTGATGTTTTATCAGTTCAAAGTATGGACCACAGATTAACGACCTTTTAGAGATTTTCTCACACCAAAACAACGATTCTGACAACTTAGCAAACTTGATATGAAATACAGGGTGAAAAGAGTTTATATGTATATGCTGTGATTCAGATTGTAGCCAGAAGGCTGCAGCTCGAGTGGACACATAACACTTGTTTATTTTTAACATATCCAAGGTGATACACAGGCTTTGTGCCGACCCCTTTAGATAACAGGTCGGAGGAGGGCGGCAGAGCAGCTGGCAGGATTCTGTTCACTGTCAGCTGTTATTGACAGACAGCGAGGAGACACCGATGTTCAGCCACGCTCAGCTTCACACTAACCGGAAGCATCGGTGCAAACGTTTGGACAGATATTTGGTTGATTTGCCCAAAGCTTTGGTTTATGACCAGATACCAGATACATACTAAAGACACTTACATCAGCTCCATAGTGAACAACTCAAATAGGAAAACACACAGTGGCATTACTCACTATCGACAACAGTCACTGATGATAGGATGGACAAACTTGTCCATTTGTTCAACAGTGATTTGCTGTTGTGTTTCTTCTTCTTCACGACCACTGTAGCTCCGGCTATACTTTGTGTTCAGTGCAGATTTTTCAAAGCAGGATTTCTAGCATTACTCTACTATAGCTCTAGTCATAGTTCTCATAGTAATGACAATATAAAAAATGATTCTAAGACAGAAAGCAGTTTGAATGTCCGGGGACCATTAATCAAAAAGATCTAAAATAGAATACACCAATATAAAGTAAATAAAATAATCATTTAAAAAAGGGGATTTCAAAATACTATTTCGAAAGATTGAAAGTTCAGACAAGCCCATCTAAAGCACATTTATAAGAATGTGTTTCCAAGAGGATAAGGAGTCAGATGGTCTGATCTCCTGGGGGGGGGTTTGTTCCTCCCTTGGTCCTCAGACTGTAGCTCTTGGAGCGGCGAGGGAATTCCTGGAGAAGGACGTCAAGTTGCGCCTGAACTTTGTGGTGATGCACTTGGGCCATACATCTTATTTAAAGTATCTTGAAATCAGTTCTGATGAAGTGTTAGTAATTTTTATGGACTCAAAGTCATGTTTTCTTTCATTTTCTTTTTATTGTGTGTTTTTACCATGTTGAAATATAACAATACCAGAATAGGATCTGTGTTGTCGTGCAGTTTTTGTCGTCTTTGTCTTCTCAGCTGCACTCACAGTAAAACACTATGTGCATGTGAGCAGGTGGCTGTGTATTTAGTGGGAGGAAGCGTGCATGAGCGTGACCGGCAATTTAACTCGACGGTTAAAGCATCTATCTCTAATTTGGATCCCCCCCCCCGGTGAGTGAAGATGCTCACGATAACAACACCGAGGGCTCCTTAGTGTCACTTTCAGGCATCTCAGAGGAGGTTCTCTTTCCAAGCCCTGGAATTCTCCTGTCTAATGGAGACTTGCAGACGGATGCACGGACACACGTGCACGCTGACCCGAGCGCTCACACACACTTGGAGCGCTCTGCAGCAGCCTGATAAGCCCAACGCCTCACCAGTTGGCCCCAGCAAATGTCAAGCTGAAGCCATCTCGGTGCGCTGATAGGGAGTGGGTGGGAGTGAATGAATCAAAAAACATTTCCCCTCAGTTACGTTTGCACGTGCCGGAGACACCTTAAATTAAAACAAGTCTGCAACAGAGACATAATCTTGCAAATCCCTCTACTTAGAAGCAGAACATTTCAAATCAGCTCCTCCGCCGCGTCCAAGAGACGAAGCTTACGTCGACAAAAAGCGGCTTATAGCACGTCTCAGGGGAATACTTATCTCCAGACCCTGGATCTGCTTAAAGTTCGAGGAGGACGTGAGAGGAAGCGAGAGTCAAACGTTCAGACCCAGATGCTGTTTCATCAGGAATTAGCACCGGCCCCTAGAGTGAGTGTCCTGTTGGGTGGGTTGTTCCACTAAAGTCACCAACATAACATTTTTAAAAACCAGTGGAGGAGGAGGAGGGGGGGAGGCTGTGTTGCTTACCCGAGCACAATGGTCTGAGCGAGGATCACCCAGTTTTACAGGATGAGGCAGAGGAGGTGTCTGCCAAGAGAGTTCTTACAGGCTTGTGTTTCTTCAGGGGGCTTACACCTCTGACGCCAGCGAGACTCTGACCTTGATAAACGACTCCAAAAATGAAGACTCATTTTATCTGAGCAGCAAAACGTAATTTGCTCACAGGATAGTTTGACAGAAGTGATTTATCTCAGCCAAGTTTATGTTTTAGTTTGTTGGGTTGTTGGTTGTTTTGTATGTTTGCTTGTTTGTGAGCGAGATTACACAAAAAACACTGAACTGATTTCCATAAAACTTGGTGGAATGATGTGTTCAGGAAGGAACCCCTTAAATTTGGTTGTGGATCCTGAAAAGGGGGCGGATCCAGGAATATTTTTTGTATTTTTCCCTTTAATATTGTGAGATAAAGTGTTTTGTTTTTTGTATTTTTGACAGGATTCTGCAAAAACCACTAAACCAATATCCTGGAAATTGTTGAAAGGGGTGGGTCATGACTCAAAGAGGAACCCAGATAATGCTGGTGTGGATCCCTACCAGGGTTTTTTCTAGGATTTATTTTGGTTTTCGTAAACATCTTCATCGATTTTGCTGAAAATAATTCATAGCTCTTGAAAAAAATCAGGCGTGTGTCGAATTTGGTGCAGATCCAAATGAAAATCTAGAGAAGTAACATGTGGTTTTACAAGGGGACCAAACAACCTGCCTACCTATGAATTCAGGTGGATTTTTATTTCACTCTCATTTATTCATTTTGAAACAGCGAGGGCTGTTCATCCTTTTATCTTTATGGTCTCTAAGTATTACAAATAAAGTGAATAGGTTGCATCTAAAAGACGAGTTTACGTTTCTCCTTGAGGACTTCCGTGAAACTAGGCTACCGATGTCGCGGACGCCCGGGCAGCGTTCACTCTCAGTTGGTTTCAGCAGTGAAAGCTGTTTCTCTCCGTCCGGAGGCGTTTGTCTTTGACGTCGTGACATGAAGTCTCTAATTTGACGATGTGCTCATACGTCCTGCGAGCGGAAAAACAGTCTGTGCTAGTGTTCAGCTGCCCTCTGGCTCGGCTGACCTCTGCTTGGGCACGGACCCTCACTCTTAATTGTGTCCGGAGGAAGTTCCTTGTCTTAAGACAGGCTCTGAGTTTAGACCAGAGGGCGAAACCACAAAGAGGAGCTGAGCAAACAGGATTCTCCGACGCAGCACAGCAGGGCGATCGAGTCTCTGGTCTCTTCAGTCAAGTGTCACACTGATTTACAGCTTACACCAAATGAATCAAGTAGGTTTCAATCGTTACGACAGGAAACAGTGGGCTGACATTCAGCTTCAGAAGCATCAGCGACTGGGGAGTTGTTCATTTCGACATGGTCCCATGTTTACATCTCCTCACACCCTCGAACCACTCTTCTTCTCGAGCTGTGAACTCTGCGTTTCAAACGATGAAAGAGACGGACCCTCCGCGACCCGCGACCAGGGCAAATTACGTCCGAGAGAATGTCATGAAATCAAAGTGAGCTCTTAAGAAAACACAGTACACACATTCGGTTTCACAGTTTAGGCCCAGAGGCCGTGTTCTCGTCTGTCACAGTCACTGCGGAGCCTAATTCGCCCTGGACGACTTCTCGCTGCTGATCTGAGCTCTGTCATGATATGTTCTAACACCCGTCCCCCCCCCCCCCCCCTCCCCCCGACTCCCTGCCTCCGTATCTCAGCATCTTCACACACATCACAGGGATAAGAAAACACACACTTCTCTGCTTTTGATTTTGAAACAAAATGATCTCCCGCTTCATTTGGCATTTACTCCAGCTGTATTTTCACCCCCCCCCCCCCCCTCCCAGTGATCAGCGCAGTGTTGATTGCCGCTCTCGTGTGTAACATTCGCACAACTGGTTCATCTGGGAAATGAGGCGACATTAACCAGTTGATGTGTGAGGAAATGCAAAAAAGCCCATTTTTAATGAAAAGTCATGGCCATTTAAAAAGCAACAGCAACAGACGCTCTTCTAAACCCACGTTAGATATTTAAGTGTTTTAAATCTCTTCGTCATTTGTTGAAACATACAGAACATTTGAACACATGTTGCATGCGTGAATCAAACAAATGATCTAATTCTCAAATCAGCACAGAGACAACACAACACGATACAACAGCACGACTATCTATCAACAACTACATCATTTAAATAGACACAATAGAATCCATGTGCACTGACACCACTTTGACTTTGTTCAAACAACAAGATATCATATCAGATTTAACACGATTTGTACAATGTTATTTTTCAGATCATCACAATCACACTGAGACACACAACACATCCCGGTGACACTGTCACTGCCATTCAACACAATCGTAATCTCATTTTGGCGTTTTCCCATAATCAACAAACAAAAATAACCCCCACCTCAGTCTTTGAAGCACGACATCTTATCACACACACACACACACACACACACACACACACAACACAATCGCAACATAAATCTGAACAAGCACATTTACAAACGCCTCCCGTGACTGTTGGATCTCCAGACTGGGATGTGAAATGACAGCTCAAAAATGAGGTGAGGCACCGGCGCTGTCGGAGCTGTTTTCCGGCCCCTCAGAGTGACTCATGGCAGTGACTGGCACCGTGACGGGGCTGGCGTCCGCTCTGAGCAGCAGCATGTAGGCACCGCTGCGTACAACGGAACGTATGGATGAGGAGGTGGACGGTTACCGATAGCCACAGACACACAACCCCCAGTGTCAGTCCTGAGCTCAAAAACAAGAAAAGAAAGAATCTGATTGTGAATCAGTGGCTATGGGCAACGTGGACCTCTCTGTGGGAGCCGAGTGGAAGTCGGGGGACTGAGTGTCTTCTGGCTGTGACCGTTCACCTCCGGAGCCCACGTCCTGCCCGGCCCTCAGTCGGCGTAGAGGATGAAGCCGGAGAAGGTGCTGTATTTGTTGCTGTTGCCCCCGTGAGCTTTGCCACCGTCCAGTTTGATGAAAACCTCATCGCCCGCATCCAAATGAAGGATGACACTGTTGCTGGCATAGTCATAACTCTGGTCCTGGTCCTGGGCGATGGCGCTGGCCCTGACCTGGAATATGAAACACACAGACAATCACACACACACACACACACACACACACACACACACACACACACACACACACGCAACGAGAGAGGAAGGGAAGACATTTAAATGATGAGATTCTGAAGTCACAGATTTACAATGAAGAGTTGTTTAGAATTCATTCCTGTACCAACTGAAAACACATCAACTCATCATCATAAAATGCAAATAACCTTTGTTTTGAATTATTTATGAATTGCTAACAATTAGAATATCACTCAGTATAACGCATACCTCAAGCACAGTCTCCAGAGGATTGTTTTTTATACAGATCTGCACCAAATTGCACACACCCGTAAATATCAGTCGCTGATTTTGCAATGTTGATGTGATGAAAGTAATTCTTGTATTCGACCCCAGAAATGTAATGGGTTCCTTTCTCACCCATATCACATCCCTCCCCCAGGCTCCAAGAAATATGTCCAGTAGCTTTTTGCGTAATCGTGCTTAAAAACAAACGAATGGACCGAGGTGAAAGCAGAAGCTCCTTCGTAGAGACAACAAGGCCCAAAATACACAAGACATATCCCCCCATGAGTGGACAATAAACTCTTCTTTCGAGAAAAGACGATATCCACAAAGTTAGTCCAGAGTTGGAGGCTTTGACTTTGTCTAAGTGTGTCGCCCCAGTGGTGAAGATCTTGTTTTTGCCTCTCATGACTCAACTGAAAGGGTCAGGCTTGAGTCAGTCTGCCTCTGAGGAAGGAGGGCAGTGCATCCCATCTCTTCGCCTCATGTCCGACCCCTCACTTCCACATGTCCCCGGGGCAGCGCGGAGGGAAATGCCACGTTTTACCCGCACACGGGTGTCATCGTGTCAACACTGGATAATTACTGAGGGTGTTAGATGTGGAGCATAACACCCAAATCTCTTTTTGCATGTCTGTATAAAAAGCCAAACCGTGGGAAGTTTGCAGTGCATGTACAGTTCACCACATATCCCCCTTTAAGCCTCGGCTAATGTGCAATGAGAAGGGTTGCCAGGTTGGGTGTTCCGCTGCAGCTTCACCAGACCGACCGTACAAGTAGAGCTTCCCGATTCAATCCAGAATGGCAACTTAGAGTTCTAATTAGCGCCGCTGGAGATTAAGAGTGGCTGTGAGGAGGCCGTCGGGTCTGAGGGCAGCGGCTGAGCCACAGCTGACAGCATGATGATGGATTTCTGAGACATGAGGACAATGCAGCCTTTAGTCTCTGCCCTCCTTCCATCCACTCACAGCTCCACCACAGCAACAGCATGTCACTACAAATTAAATGGCAGTAATATGTAGATATGTTTTAAATGTGACATATTGTGATTTTTAACCAGGTATGTGCAGCGTTGGGTGTCAGGTTGTCGCCCCTGTTCATTTGTTTGTTGGTTGGTTTGCTTTTAAGCAAGATTACGTAAAAATGACTCTACGGATTTTCACAAAACTTGTTGGAAGGATGTGTTATGAGTCAGAGGGGAACCTATTCAATGTTGGTGCAGATCCAGCTCACAAAATCAGACATTGTAAGGTGACTGATATTTATGAGAATGTAAACCAGGATCTAGTGAATTTAAACGTGGTTTCATAAGGGGAATCAGAGACATTCTAGTTTATTGGTTTGTCAGCAGGATTACGCAAAATCTACCAAATAGATTTCCACAAAACATCCGTGGGACATAAAAGAACCTTCTGCGTTTTGTCTTTCGTGGAGTCTGATATCTAGAAGTTGTGATGTGTGCATCAGTACTTTAATTGAAATCAAGGGTACTGTTGGACCTTGTATGCACTCAAGTACTTTGGGGTATTTAACTTGTTTGTGACAGTGCAGGTAATTCAATCTGCTTTTATTGAGTCAGTTTGCATTTGCTTTTGAAAAGGTTCCTTATTAAAAACATTGCACCACAGAGAGATTGTATTTGTGCTGGGTTATGTGGTAAATGTGTTGCAACTGCAAGCAATGTGTGTATTTCCATTCGTTGAACTGCTCAATGCTGCTCGTGACAATAGGATCTTTGTTGCTTTCAAAACCAAAATTGATCTGTTGGTGCTGAAGGGAGCAGACAGAGGCAGAGATTAAGGGCTGGGTGTGGGGGGGGGGGCATTTTACAGAAGAACAATGTCGTCCCCCAACAGGTGAGTCATTGGGATTAAAATAACCAACTGCAGTTGTTTCACACGCTGTTAAACACGGTGTTTCCCATTTTCTTTGATTTAGGATAAAACTTGGCAGGTTTAATGCAATGCCATGTTTGTTATACACAAAATCTACCTCTACCCCCATGTCTTAAATTTGTTAGTGGAATCTTAACAATGTAAGGGTCTGTTCATATGGTGATTTGTGTGTTTGTGGCTGTTTTGCACGATAACATCCAAGTGTTTGAGTTATCGTGTCCATCCCCTGCACCTCCTCTCGCCGTCCTCTTGAGATGTTTGCAGGAAAATGTCAAGATTACCACGGTGTTTGATCAGTGTCATCACCTGGGGCTTTTAAGACATTGCCAAATTATCCACGAAATATGGCAAATATCATGATTTGTTACTGGAGCGCCGGGGCCCGACAGGCTGTCTGATAATACTCACTCGCACACCATGGCTCCGTGAAGTTTGTGGTATTTCAAAGGGCACCAGCTTTGAACTAGCCACTACCTCGGGCTGTGTTTTGATGTGTGCAGAGTTGAGATAGCACCGCGGCTCCTTCCACTCTCCTCAACGTGTACTTCACTGGATGTGTAATGTGCACAGATACACAATCTGGCAGCGTGCCACTTTGCATTGTTATTATACATGACTATGACACCAGACCAAGTCAGACCGAAAATCGCTGCACACATGAATGCATGACTACTCAATTTACACTGCCAGCACACGGGTTGCACTGTTCCCTGAGCAATTGGATGTGGGCCCATCCCAGTGTGTGATTCAGGGTTCAAAGCACATTATGTCAGTGACAAGATCATTTTGTACCATTTGTATTTTGAGAGAATTCTTTTTTTCCTATTTGTTAAACTCAACAATAAGGGTTGAGCATTAAGAAGTGTGAGAAAAGTGTAAGAAAGTTAAAGGTGTTACCCACCAGACCGTTCCTGATCAGGTCAGCCCACATGCTGGTGCCGTCTCCTCCCCTCATCAGCACGTTGTAGATGAAGAAGTAGGTGCCCGGGATCTTACAGGTGAACTTCCCCGTCGCGCCCTCAAAGTTACCTCCGATATTAGTCACCACGTCATCGAATCGCAGGATATCGTAGCCTTCTTGAGGGTTTCGTAGTCCTGCGTAGAACGCCACTCGAGGTGAGGTGTTGTACGTGGTTGTGCTGACTGCCCCTTTGCCCCCTAAGCCTAAAATCCCCGTACGTACTATGTCCACACCATCTCCCGGTGGTCCCTTAGGTCCTGGTGGACCTGGCTCTCCAGGTGGTCCTGGGGGTCCAGTCTTACCAGGACGTCCTGGTCTGCCGTGTGGGCCATTGCCGCTGTATGTAGGCAGTGGCGGGCCGATGCTGTGATCCCTCAGGTCTGCCTCGTCTCCCACCTGTAGGCCTGCGGTTGCTGTGTCTGTTCCCACGTGCACCCCGGTGCCAGTCGTGCCCGTGGGGAAGGGGTCACACACCATGCGGCAGGAGCCCAGCATCTCGTAGTGGCTCGCGCTGTCATCTGCACCCCCTGCGCCAGCTGAGCTGACCAGCACAGGGATGAGGACCACCAGAACCAGGACCAGCATGACCCCCACAGCAGCTGCCACCAGGGTCTTCCGCCCGATGCTCAGCCGGGGAAGGGGCTGCGCTGCCAGCGTGGAACTCTCTGGGGCAGAAATGGTGACTGTGGTAAGTGCGTCCACCTGGCAAAACGCAGAGTCTCCGGAGGTGGAGATGGTGCCCAGGGAAAAGGCGGAATGAGTGTGTGAGTGAGTGACAGAGCCGTGTAGGAGTAAGAGAGACGGAGCGGAGAGCAAGGGACCAACGTGGTGGAAAAGGAGAGAGAGATTGAGAGGGTGAGGAGAGAGAGTAAGTGGAGAGCAGCAGGGAGAGAGAGAGTAAGACAGCTTGAGAGAGAGGGGGGAAAAAAAGAAAAGAAGCGAGGGGAGGAGAGTGAGCAACATGCACTCAGTAGCCATCTGAGTCAGGGCTGAGGAGGGCACTTTACTTTACTCACAGATGTGAGGAGCCAGGGGAGACAAGGCAGTGTGAGGTAAAGAGCATGGAGGGAGAACAAATCTTCATTTTGTGATAATTAGATTATGAAGATATAGACGGTGATCTCTGGTCCATCAAACTGTTACCTTTTCAAAATAAAGCAAACTTGTACAGGGGCAATTCAAAAGTAGAATTATTTTTCTCTGGAGCATTGGTCTTTAATTACCCAGCATGCCTTCCTAGCCAGGAGATTATTGTTCCTGTTATTTGAGTGAGAACAAAATAACTCAGCAATGCATTCGGCAGATTTTCACCTATACTCCACACTTCAACTAACTGAAGTTGATAAAGGTCAAAGGTCATGGTTGAGAGCTGCATACATATACACATATAAACATTGTCAAATGTAATTCCGATGCTGACTCTAGGTTTTAGCTCAGGTTCTTTCTCCAGCAACCCTATGAAGAGTGCTGGGCGGCAAGTGTTGTTATTTCATATTAATTAGTCACAATGATTAACACGCTAATTTTCCCGATAGTTGCTATGAAATATTATTATTGCAGCTTTCAGTGTGACCATAAGAACTGACAGTGAGTGTGAATGGAGGGCCCTGGAGCCGCTGCTGTAATCACCATTAATTAAATCTGTGCTTTGCCTGACATGACACGTCAAACTGTCGACTTTGAAAAAGCTGTGATTCAAATATTTTTTTCTCCATATATAAGCTGAAATAGTGGAGGTGGAAAACTGGAGCCCGAACACTGAGCTCTCAGAGTGGTGCTGCTGATCTTCTCACAACACTGATTTCTTCCGGCCGATCATTTCAGCTTAACTGCTGCTGCCATGCAACTATATTTTCATTGGTGTTAACTGTTGATTCCAGTTCTTGAAGTGAGATTATATTGAATGGTCATTCTTTGGCCTGTGCATTTCCTGCACACACTTTAAATTTACAACTTAAACGTAATGACAGTGGTCAGGATAGATTATGGTGCATGTCATTTTATGTTTGCATATTGTTTCTGGGAAAAGCTGTTGTGAAACTGCGAAAAAAAAACAACAACCAGGATGTCTATTTTTTTACAATTTAAAAATAAGGTACACTGTCATAATGATGCAAATATAAAATACAAAATTCTGATATATGAGCTGTTCATCTCCTGCAATGGCCTCAAGCCCCCTATAAATATTCAAGGGAGAGAAGCCTCATCTAAACACAGTGGCAGTAGGTCATTTTACATTGCTTTATTGTATTGTATTGAACTTTATTAATACAATATATGTTCATGTGTCAGCTCTGCACGTAGCTCTTAATATTTTCCCTCTGAGGGAAGACCACCTCCCTACAAGTCATCTAACAAAACACCCAAGTCCCACTGAAGTCGGCTTCACCCACTTGACCACAGTCTGAATGGAAAAGTTACTCATCCGGCGATATCAGGTTTTCATGAGAGTATTATATGCAGGGAGTATTTTGTTTGTACCCTCCACATTGTTTATGCTGCAGCTGTCACAGGACAATGGCACCGAGTCAGACACCTCGAGCAGTGCTTTCCTGCTGACTCTCCCCAGATGATGACATGTTGAATCAGAGACACGACGGAGAAGGACTTTCATCTTCTTTAATCTTGTGTCCTTTTTAGAGGTTGTGTTTCGTCTGCGCTGGCTTGTCTGTTAATTAGCAGGATGATGCAAAACCAACCAGGAGACGTCGTTGGAGGATGTGGTAAGGGTCCGCAAAGAAACCTTTTAAAGTTTGGTGCAGATCCAGGGCACATTTCAACATTTTCATTGACTTCTCAGAGTGAATGAATCTTTAATCCTTTAGAAACCTTTCACATTTTTAAAAGGAATTTTAACTGACATCTTATGTCTTCAATCTTCACAAACTCTATTTGCAAACTGTTGTGCCCTCGTGTGGTCTTTTAACACATTACAAATCACATCACCTCTTCACACTCCACAGATTCGCTCTCTTGCGCCTATTCTTCTTCCTTCACTCCGAGTTCAGAGCAAAGCTACGCACAGTGAATGTGATAAGGTGAAGGGTTTGAGGTTTTCATTGATTTCTTGATTTTTTCAAATGACAGAAATCAGGGTGCAGTTTCCTCGGGATTTGCACTGTGAGATGCCATTTTCTTTTAACATCTTGCAGATCTGAAACACGTCTCTTACCCAAAAATAAGTGCAGCAAGGAAATGGCATAATTGAATGGACTGTGTTGCTTTTCGTCTTTCCATGTTACTGTCCTACCGACTGCATTTACTTATTTCAAACAGAAGATGGCGCCCACAGCTCACTGTTGTGGAGATAAAAATAACGGAAACTCAAGAAAGTCAGAGCAGTCATCCTCTAAAAGCAGGGATGTGGAACCTCACTCTGAGAACCTGGTGAAATGTGTCAACAGATTCCTATTGAATAACAATTAAAACTATTTTGGTCGGGAAATGTTTTAATAAAACATCTGAGAAGCACATTTGTTCTTTTTCTGTTTTGTTTTTTTTGCAACAAATGCAAGCTTTATTTTATACACAGGGTTTGCACTGCCTTGTTAGGACATTATCTCACCTTCATGCAGCGGCAGATCAGTGGGGGAGTGTTGGACAGCAGGGGAAGGTGTAGACCACCCATCTTGAGTAGAGCTGCACACATTCCAGCATGGACACACGGGACGGCCTTGTCAGTAACACGAGAGCTGAGGAAGTTACAGAGCAGCTTCTATGTCTATATTCAGGATGGACTCGACTTCACAGGTTGTTTAGGTGGCTTTAGGTGCAAGTGTCCATCGATTTCCATCAAGGTACAACATCACAATTATACAAAATCTAGATATTTTTTACATGAAATGACATAACCTATATACTTATTTATTTAGGAGAGTAGTTAACTAACTGAAGTTCCTGTAGTGGAAATATGTCAAAGTCACACAGACATTTGGTGTAATAACCCCTTATGTAAAGGGAAAGCATATCAGCCCCTTGTATGTTTACAAAAGGGTTCAGACAGAGTAACTTCCTCGATTCTTTCATTTTGGAATCTTCCTTTTTAGGCAATGGGTCGCTGCTGTTCAGCCCCTCTTGGGATTCTGTGGGAATTCCTTAGCTGCTTTGCTCAGCAGTTGGTTTTCAATCCTCAAATATTGTTTTTTTCAGGATGCGAGGATGGGATGGAGGAGGAATTGAAAAATGGTTGTGCCGTGTTGGTCTGGACAACTTTTGACCAAGCTTTGTCCAGGGGTTGTAAACAACTGTGTGTGGTCTGGTGTTATTTATAATTAGTGGCAAAGTAATAATCGATCATCATGATTTGGCAAAATAACACCAGTTGAAGAACACCAGACTGCTGTGGTGTGTCACTGACGCTAGCATATCCTTTTCTTTTTTCTTATTGCAGACACATTTTCATTGATACACACTCAGCTGAGACTTAAACAGTTAAATATTGATCAGTTTTACAAGAACACTGTTTAAAAGCTTGACTTTGTGATCATTTCAAAGGATACAGTCTGTGGTGCTGTTTACTGCTGTAATTTGATATTAGTTTCTATTATTTTCCTCGCAACCCACTCAAAGAACAAGCAGACAAATAATTGGACTGGAGCAGGAAACATTAATCAGCATTTACAACATAGGGACCAGAATAAAAGGAACGAAAATAGCCTCAGACACCATACAAGCAGTACACAACCAATACATTCACTTACCAACTTACGTATACAGAGTGAGCAGATTAAGGTTTATAAGGGTTATTATTGTATTTTAGTGTTACAAAATGATTGCTGAGAACCAACAATGTCCATACTGATATTATTTTTACCAGGACTGTACTCGTACCATTTTTATTTTTACAGTATTGCAGTGTGCTTCTAAAGGTCGTAAATCTTTACATTTACATACTTTATATCTACATCGAGAGTGGGTCCTCTTTTCGGAAGGCCTTCATGTTTTTTTTTACACTAGCACAAACTGCAAAACTAAACATCTTTTCATTTTTTATAACAACTTTAAGCTACCACTGGGGAGGGTGAGGTGAGGGGTATTCAGCTGCAACGTGCAACTTCACCGCTAGATGTCACTAAATTCAACACGCTGTACCTTTAACTATTGCCCTATCAACATCTGGAAAAAGATCACTCTACCAGAGGTTGCATTCATGAGTTCATTTCTGATGAATGTGCATCATTCATTGGAAGAACAAATAAAGACATGATGCTGTGTGATCTGTTTCCAGACAGATGTGAAACCTGATCTGTGTGTCAGTGTGAACTCTACAGCTGCAGGAATCTCCCACTCACAATGTGCACACACATATTTCCCTTTTTAGGGCATGAGAGTCTCTTACGTAATTTCGGGAGCAACTCGGATTTCCAGCAAACTGTATGGGAGCGGGAGGCAGGGCCGGCGGAGCTACAGCCCCACGGACCAATCGCTTGCAAGGGGAGCCCGCCCCCTGCTCGCTGATTGGCCACGGGGGACACCGACGCTCCTCGCCCGCCCTGCCCGGCCTGGGAGTCCTTTCACGCGGATGGTTTGACGGGAGTAGTTGTAGTCCTCGCACCGGATGGTCCAACTGTCCTGGAGGGAAAGAAGAAGCCACCGGGATATTGTGTTTGCTTTTTTAAAGCGTCTCTAGCGGGAGTTTTGGGAGAGAACCGCCTGAAGTGTCGGGACATTTAATCCTTTTCTCTGTCGGATCGCGCCCCTGAAAGTTGCCAACATGCCGGTGTTCCACACGAAGACGATAGAAAGTATCCTGGAGCCGGTGGCCCAGCAGATCTCCCACCTGGTGATCATGCACGAAGAAGGGGAAGTGGACGGGAAAGCTATCCCGGACCTGACGGCGCCGGTGGCGGCCGTGCAGGCGGCTGTGAGCAACCTGGTCCGGGTGAGTAAACTTTGCCAACCGGGCGAGGAGTGCCTGAACTCGGCGTTAGTTCCGGGGCTACCTGTCGCTCTCAAACATAACAAATAAACTACACAACTCCAGCTAGCTGTGTGTATTTAATATCAGGGGAGGTGGAGGCGTGCTAGCAAAGTTTCCTGAAGTAGTTACACTCGGGGCAAAAGGGCAGCTACGCCCTTTTCCCCTTGAAACTATGCCCTGCCTCCTCCTCCCCGAAGCCCGGCTGCCATGTCTCGACGTAGGCACCGCTGCCTGTGTGTGTGTGTGTGTGTGTGTGTGTGTGTGTGTGTGTGTGTGTGTGTGTGTGTGTGTGTGTGTGTGTGTGTGTCTGGGAGCCAGGTCCAGGATCAGTGCTCCTCTCGTTATAATCCTGTCCACTCCCACACTACATCGTCTTTGAACACGTCTGTGGATGAACTTTAATGTCTACCTCAGTTCTCTAAACCACTGGGAAGGTGGGGCAGGACCTGGAGATGATTGGGAAACTCACACTTTGACATGGGACTAGTTAAACAAAGTGAAGCCATTTGTATTATTAACCATCTGTCAGTGCTGTGCTGATGTGAGTGGGACCTGAATTATCCACTCAGGGGTGAACAGTGTTAAATCCAAATTCAATACAGTTAAAGTAAGTAAATGGTGACTAGTTAAAAATTTACTCGAAACTGTCTTTTACTCCATGTGTTTAGACTTAATGTCCTCTGTGATCCTCTTCTTATTGAAGATGCTCTTCAGAATCAGAATCAGAATCAGAATTCTTTTTATTGCCTTGTATATTTTCACATACAGGAAATTGCCTTGGTGTGGTTGGTGCACTTTACAAACAACAATATAAAAACAAAAACTTCTTTGTGTGCAGAGAAAGAGAAACACTTAAACAGCAAAACGTGATAAAACTGAGACGGATCAATGATGCGATGAACCTCCCCACCATGCTCTCACGATGCATCAGCATTACATCGATATATATTGGGCCTTTTCTTACATTTCAACTGATAAAAATTATATTGCGATGATTATTGATGTTGTTTTATTGCCCAGGCCTAATGTCCTGACCACAAATTATGTCTCTCTTAATTACATTACATGCTATATTTTATAACTAACTCATCAAAATGGTCAAATAAAGGAATCTGATTGGCTACACGTGTCGGAGAAACACAGGAAATGGGTTAAAATGAACATAAACCAATTACCAATCAGTTTTTTTCAACCTTTAGCCCAGATACTGGAACCAGGAGCAGAACTTTTTACAAGTTAACTGAATCCAAAGTATAAGCCACTCAACTCTTTACTCTTGATGCACTAAATGACAAGTGCTCCAACATCATCACATCTACTTGGTGAATATGATGTTTTTATAACCACACAGAGCAATTCAAATGTCTTTGGGAATATCAATCATGCATTTGCCAACTCTCATTGTAAGTCATTAACTCACACGCTCCCCTTGACCAAATGCAGCTGCACTTTCAGGTATTTATAGCATGAAAATTACCTAACCACCATGGTGCTCCTCAGAGCCACTTTGTAACCATCATTGCACCAGCGAAGGAGATGCTAATGCCATTTCCCTAACATGTTTGCTCTAAAGATAAACCAATACGTGGCCAGTTTCCTACCGAGGAAACAAGCAGACATGAGGGGCCTGTCAGATATTGAGACTTCAGGAAAGGCAGCGATAGAAGCTATTTTAAGCCACTTGTTGGTTCCTGGGTGGTGTTGTCTCGGTCAGCCTGCTCGTGCTCACAGCCTATCGCAGTTGTTGGGTGATAAATTTGGGAAATTGCTCTGGCTTCTCCTGTCAACAAAGGGATCCTTCCTTTAGAGTGATCGCTCGCCCTGGGCCCACAATTTATGTAGTAGGATTGGTACAGAACCACCATCTCATTCCAGGTTACTTCATTCTTTTCTTTTGTTATTCCTCAATGCCCACTCGGATAATTTTGGCCAATTTTAGCTTATATTTTTGCATTGCACATGTCCAATGGGCACACTCCAAAAAATAAACCAACTGTGTGCAACCTGAGAGTAGAATATATAACAGCTAATCAGAGAGCCCAGATCAAACATGAGCTAAAAGTAGAGCGACTATTTGTCTATTAACCAAGTGCAATCATCACGCAGAAAGAATGCTAATGTTTGCCAGATGTGTAAACACATTAGATACAACAATAGAAAACAGTGTGTCTGTCAGCATGTGTTAAGATTCTGTGCCCCCCCCCCCCCCCCCCCCCCAAGTTGCAATTAGTTGATGTAATGCTTTAGAGATGTAGAAACATTACATTGTAGAAAATCACAGTGCTTGTCGACATGTCCTGGCACATGAAAACGTCCTACGTAACCCCAGCTAGCTTGGATTGGTGAACTGATCCAGGATCCCTGGACAGTCTGAATTGTGATCAGATGTTTCCAACAGTGGCCTGGATGAATGGATATAGGCCTGTGATTATTTCCAGTTACTGTAGCAACGTTACAACATGGACAGTGTTGTGAGTTCATTGAAGTTGAGGATCGCGTATAATTTCTTCTGGTTCCAGCGATTCCATGAGTCATACTTTGCAGAGCTTAAATGAGACAATTTGCTGCATGACTCATATCTTTCACTTCTTTGTTCCTGAAGACAAGTGAATATTGTGAGGAAGCAGTTTTTTTTTTGCTACTGCTATTGCTGCACATGCATGTTTGCATTAGTTGGATTTGTAGCCGTCTGAAGTGTAAGTCGTTTGCAAGTCAACCTCTAACCGGAGAGTAAATTACTGTCGAGGAAAGGATCATCCTTGTGAGGGAAAGGGATGAGGCTCTATAATTGCATTTCCCCAGACGTTCTCAGGGCGTGGTCCTCTCATAAAAAAAGCTATCTCCCTCATAGTCCAAAACCACATGTTGCACAAACTTCCTCCTTCATGATTCAATTTCAAAATCTCTTGAGCCTGAGGTCTAAACATAGTTAATCACGGTTCATATAGGATGACCTGAAAATCTGCATGTGAAATCTGAAAGTGGGTTACAAATTAGTTTACCTTTCCGGTCAGATGGTTTGTGTCAGTCTGCTTCCTGATGCCAGGCGGAGAAGAAAGGACGATGAGCTTGTTGGATGTTCTTGGTTGTGCAATCTCTGAAGAGATCTGCTGCACAGTGATACATGTGAAAACTTTTAAACTATTAAGGTGAAAAGGCCTAATCTATTATTCCACATGCATGAATATGAAAGTGTGGCTCTTGCCATGCTGACCCAGTGGGGTTAGGGTTAACCTGTAACCCATAAGAGAAGTATCACCACAAAACAGCAAGTCAATGTTCATAGTGCAACCGAGACCCTTCACATGTGCTCAGCATCTTTGACTTTGTGTTTTAAGGCCTCAATTAAAGATGAATGTGAGGAATGTGCAGAGTTCCCAGCGTGCCGGAATGCATCTGTCGTGAGGGGGTTTGGGGGAGGTGTTGAGCTGATCCTTTTGAATTAGCAACTTTACTGAAATATGGAGTTTTATTATTATGCGTCAACAAGCCTTCCCAGAGAAAAGCATGTCTTCACACATCATGCAGCTTTAAGTTGCTTTTACACCCGCAGGATGTGGCTTTTATGGCTAAACAGTTTTTTTTTAATAGTTTGAGAAACTGTGTCTTCACTTCTTGTTTAATAAGCGAAACTCATGCAACAATGACATTAACTCAAAAACTGCTGTAAGTGAAGAACTACTGTTCTCTCTGTAGCGTCAACCAACTGGCGTCTGAGGAATCATTCTAGTTTTGTCTCATTAGTCTCAGGTTTAACTTTCAAGTGAGAATGTTGAGCAAAATCATTTATTAAGTCTTTCCATTACATTTGGAATTACATTATGTTTGCTGTTCATATCACAGCTTATCAAATATGCAAATGTTGATGTTGCTTGTTAAGTGATTCATAGCTCAAATTTTTCCCTGCTGCCGTAAATGGAAGAACAACATGCTTTGTGTCAGACTCTGCAGTCATTCTTTTGAGCTGACTAAACGGCTCCTTTTAATGCCAGGCATGTTGGAGTACTTTTTTTATAGCTTATTTTTTATAGAGGTTGGATAAAGAAAAGAATGCTGGTGATTTAGAGTCCTGGAACAGATAAAGCTGTACGATTTAGTCCTGCTGTTTGCACAGATCAGACTTTAAGAGAGGCTTCTGTATGCAGGTCTTTAAATGGATGTACATTGACTGTTTGGTTAAAAAAAGTTAACTTCTGCAAAGCTGAAATAGCTAAATAAGACATTATGCAAAATATGCAGTGACTAAAAGTTGGGCTCAACGGTAGATGCTGAACATCCAACAACATGAAGAAGTTGTTATATGATAGACTGTGGTTATAGGGGCTGGGTCAACCCTCAAACTAATCCTTTACAGATGGGAAACAAATATTCATTAACCAAAGTGTACAAAAGGACACACTTCCTCTTCCCTGGAACCCCAACTTCCTGCGATTTGTCAAAGGAAATCTTTTAAAACTGCCCACAATTTATTCTGGCATCTTGGTAACAGACAAAAGAACAATGGGTGCATGTGCAGTGTTTCCAATTGTTCTTGTGGTTAGGATTCATACTGCATCTGAAGACTTTATCTGACCAGGAGGTTGCGGAGGAATTTAGATATTATTAGGAAATGCAGGAAGCCAAGTCAGGAAGATCCGGCAGCTGTCGGCTTCTCTCAGGAACAGGAGTGTGGGATTCAGCGAAGGGAAACCCCTTCTCCCTCTGCAGTGAGGTACTGAGAGTTAATGGCTGCAGACCATGACAAAGAAGTCAACACACCAGGGCTGTCACCTTTTGCCTGAGAATAAAAAGTCAAGTTCAAATCAATGAGAAGGAAAAATCTGTATAGTTAAAATGAATGCCTCCCATTAAGCCCTATGGCGCCCCGTGCTGCCTCACATGGGCGACAAGTTTACAGGCGATTCCTGTGATTTGTTGTCAAGCAGTTACATTTCATGAAGCTGGCAAAAAGTCTTACCCTTTATCGAGGGCTTGAATGAAAAGGAACATGCTCTCAATAGACTCAATAGCATGCAGCTGCAGCATTTATGCATTATGTCACACGGCATCATTGTAAATGAGGGCATCCCCCAGTGCTTCTTTGAGTATGAATAAAGGTTAGTTAATTTGGATGCACAACTTATGTCCTGAGCAAGAATTGGTAATTTGAGCGTATGAATGACTAATTTTATGATACGAAAGACTAATGGCTATTCATGTGCATGAGTTATCCCAAAATTTGGCAAACAGTTATATAGAAATAACCACGATGTGTTCCACTCCCTGGAAAGTGGGAGTACGGGGTAATAAGTATTCACCAGTATTCATTACCACCCAAAATAACACCTCATAATACTCACTGCTGAGATTTTTATTGGAACGTGGTCTCAGACATTTCTAACTCACAGTAGTTTTATGGTCCATTGAATCCCTGCTTTGGAACACTGAGTATGTTCCCGCCAACCCTCTGTAGATGCAGTAAAAGTAATCTCCTGCTATCTCTGTTCTTTTAGCGATCCTTGCTCTGGCGGAAAATGACAGCTCATCTTTGACAAGTCTTATTGACTCACTCTACTTTTTAAGAGGAGGATTCACACCGATGGGTGCTGCTCCCTAGTAACACTGTATGAGCTGCTAAGCTCCGGTAACATGAGATGGATGGCGGTGATGTATTCTCTCTGGCTGCAGGGGCCTACTTGGCCGTGGCAAAGCAAGCCATTTGATTTGTGACTTTCATCGCCTTGGACACCCCCATGTGTAGCTACTTCCTGAACCAAGCTAATGACCTATACTTGACAACACTTGACAGATGCACCATAAAGGTTTTGACCTATAGAGCAACTTATTTGTCGCCCCTCCGAGTCATTATTTGTCAAAAGCCATTCGGTATCTCAGAATGCAGGATCCAAGATTATTGATCATGTGTGGTTAATGGAGTGCTGCACCATCAGTTTGTGACCATGTCTCATCTGATTGCATTTCAAAGTCACCTTGAGTACGAATCGGTATCCGAGTTGCACAGGAAGTCCACCCGTGTCCGGAATAGTACAGTTTATCTGTAAAACATTGCTAAGGGAAGCGGCAAAGGCGCTTGCCAGAATTTTGCCGTCGTAAATCTTTGTGGTCACTACAATTAACACTGCATTGTGTGAAACTGCCCAACATGTGAAAGGCAGACTGTGTCTTGGCAGCCTTGAGGCTTTCAGAGCGGCCTTTCTTCTCTGGGCAGAGCGATGGGCCGTTGTCAACAAAGCCGAGTCTGTTCCAAAGGAGCAGCCACTTTATCAAGCTACTTCACAGCACATGGTTTCCGCACAGCTCTCTTGGAAGGTGAAAAGGATCGTCAGTCTCTTCCCCCCCCTCCCCCCGATCAAAATGGTAAATGACTTGAGTCTGTCGGTCTGTAGCGTGGTATGTGACAGCTTGGAAGAAAATGACACTGAATCAATGATCTAATAAAAAAGGTGGAAGTGAGCAAATATATTCCCTAGGAGTGGTTTGTCAGAGTCTATTCAGGGAAAGAGATATTTGTGTTGTGGTTTGTATGGGTCTCTGCTCTGGTTAGAAATAGGCTGAAACTGAATGGCGTCATTTCATTACTTCCTCCTGCACAGCTGTTTTCTGTCTTTGTAAACATATATATTTTAAATAATTTCTTTGACAATAATGTAGTTTTAAATAATGTATCGACCTACTTAGTCATTCATCAAGCAAATGCTTTAGCTGGTTCCAGGTTATCCAATCCTGAGCTTTCAGTTTCATGCTCTTGTACATTGAATATCTTTAAAGTTTGAATAGTTGGTTGAATTTGAAGATGTAATCCAGGTCTCTGGGAAGAAAATATTGACATTTGAACTACTCAGATAAGGCTGTAGTTAAAATAATCCCGACAGAGCCTAAAAAATGGGGAAGACAGCCAAGCACCACAAACTGCTTGACAACAACTCTGATAAACTCGGGTCACTGATCTATTTTTGCAGTGAATTGTTTGGATCGCTTCTTGGCTGCTGACTGATTTTGAGCTTCACAGACAGCAGGATGAGGCTCCACGGGGAGCAGGAAAGGGAAGAAGGCGATGACCTGTTGAATACAGACAGCACCATGAAACTGAAGTCTGCTTGGTGTTAGAAACTCCTGTGTGATGCTTTGGGTAGAATTTGACTCAGCGCTTGTTAAATGCAGCTCAGGCGCGGCTTTCGGCCTCTTCATTGTCAATCTGTCATCTGGTCTGTCTTTTCATGAGCTAAGGTCATGTCTGGACTTGACTCGATCTCATATAAATCTTTGTGTTGTGTTGTTATAATTTGTTGAGAATACACAAGCAGGTGTAGCGAGTTCTTCCAGTCAAACTGCAGCTCAGCACCTTGGAGAAGATGTTCTCCAAAGCCAGAATGCAAGTGTCCAGATCCACCTTTGCTTATATAAGAAAGGGCAAAAAGAGGTCACTGCACCAGACGTATTGTCCCTTAATTAATTATTGGTGTTGTGCTATCTTCTTTTTTCTCTTTGAGAGCTCCGATGGGAGCAAGTTCATATTCTATTCAAACAACTTGCTGTCAGGAAAGTGACAACTGAGCTGTTCTGAAACTAGCAAAGGCACTTGTGGACTTGTTTTAACTTGTGTCCCATGGTCGTTTTGATTAAACTACCTGCTATACACTGCTGTCTGACTGTAGTTGACTCCTGTGGGGATGTATTGTTATTTTTTCTGGCATGATTTGCATTTCCTGTTGTTTTTAGCCAATTTATTAAATTGCAAGCTAACAAAATATAATGTGGGTCACATCATTTGATCCTCAAAATGTCTAGTGAATTACAAGCGGGGTGTGTTATTTGGCAGAGTTGATTTTTTAACTGCCAAGTTCACATCATAACAAAATCTTTCCCTTTGCAAAGGACGGCTTGCCTTAGATCAGAAAGGGGTATTGCTCTGTTTGAGGAGGTTATTTATTGCTAAGTTAGCCTATAACATAGTTTTTATCACATCCTCCCTCCTCACTTTACTGCTCTTTATATCATGCTCTGCAGCCTGGCTCCTCTCTATAGTTGAACGGGACCAAACGGCTTTGGTTGTTGTTGGCTTTTGTTCAGAGCCACTTACTGTTGGAATGTCAGGGTGGCATATGCACGCTGCCATTACGGGTCAGTTTTAGTTTGGAACAACCTTTGGCCCTAATTTATAACCCCCCACCCCCCCAGTGAGTCAGTGTCCTTCTGGTCCAGTGAAAAGAGAGTGAAGAGATGCACGTCTTCGCTGCTCCCTTTCAACCTCCACGTCCGCCATCTGGAATGGCTCTGCTCACTGTCTGTAGTCTGACATGTTGACAAGCTGTCCGAGCCACAGCATCAAGACCACATCCTTAATAAGCTAAATCATTTTTTTTAGGAGTTTCAGATCGAACCAGTTTCTCAGGATGTCTCTAATCGTCTCTAACTTACTGGTTTTGTCCGACCCGCAGTCCAAAACTTGTCTGTTTATTATATTTCCGTAGATTTAGGAATTTCAAATGATACAACTGACTTCTAGTGATTGATTGATCAATTAATTGCTTCAGCAGTCGTAACCATCTTGTTTATCTTATAGCACTTAGCATGTACAAGATTGTGCAATTCAGCAGATTTGAATATGAGGAGAATAATGCACACCATGTTACAGTGAGTGAGGTAATTGCTCCTGTAGTTTATATTTGTTATAAAAACAATTCATGTAAAAGTTTGAACTTCTCTCCGTTGGCCACTGATGCAGCTCGTTTAACCCAGTCAACGTGTCCCAGTATGAACGTGTGCGATCCCTCACCCGAGACAAGCTGGTGGTGGGTGAGTTGTGTCTCCCTCCAGAGCTGAGGTCATGGTGGGGGAGGTGAGTCATTTTGGAACACGAAGGAGTGGAGGCGTTCAGCTGCTTTACACAATATAACTCTGCTAAGGCCCGAGCACCCCCCCCTACACACCACCACCATCAGCTGTCTCGTTGAAATATCGGTTCCCTGGATGAGTAACGGGACATCCTCCTGGAACACTGCACGATTAAAACTGTCACCTTGGTAAACTGGGACAACAATCCAAAATCTGTTGCTGTATTAAAATATGTGCTCAAGTTGCACTGGATCTAAACTTTAAACACTTCTGAGGACGTGCATCTGTGCATATTTATCTGTGTCATAAATATGATACAGTAGCTAACTGGTTTGGAAGGAAGGATCTTCAAACTAAAACAAGCACTTCCTCCTTTTAATTTAATTTAACGCTGTCTAATTACCATGTTTGGTAATGGTAAAATACCTCCACCCAAACCATCTGTTTCTGTAATACTCCATTCCCACGCTTATACTGTTACCAAAAGAAAGAAGAAGTTGAGCTTCAGAAGATGGTGTGTTGTCAAAACGATCCTGTGGTTGAATTAGAATCACAAGATTGAGTGTGAAACATGAGTGCTGTTTTCTGTAGGTGCTGCATATGAACTGACAGCATTACAGAGCACTAGCTGCTGAGTTGTAAACAACCATACATTTGTATTTCCTGTGTTATTTATTTATCTCAGCATCTTTCTTCTGTTCTCCCGACAATGCTCTAATCTGTGTTTAATAGACTTTCTTAAAAGTTTTTCTTCTTCCAGTTATTCGGTCAACAATACAATTAACGATATAAAAATAACCAAAATCCTGCTGACTGAAAATAGCACACAACAAGTGTCTGTTGCAGGTTTAACCTTTGTTTGTGGCACATGATCTCACTGTCCAAACAAAAGAGCCAAAAACAACCATTGATTCATATCCGTTAACACTTCCCAGTAACACTTGCAGGTGCTGTATGATGGTTGTTTTAAGATTTGTCGTCTATGGTCACCTGGTTTTACCTGATCTACTTTCCTCCTGCATTCCTCACACATGCAGTCAGGCTGAACTGTTGAATGAAAGGGAATGTGATTGCACTGCCTCTGTGTTGGAACTGTAAAGGACTAGTGACCTGTGCAGGCTGTCCTCACAGACCTCTCGTCCCCGGCCTCATGTGACACTGAATTAGATGAGACAAAGGGAAAGACTGACACAAGGGGGCTAAGTCAGTGTGAAAGTTACTGGACGAGTCAGAGTGAGCTCCTGCCTGAGAAAACAGATCATAATAGTTCACTTGTGCCCAAAATGTTGAAGTTGGCTTTTACATATATAAGATTGGCAATAAAATGTTACCAAACCCTTATGACAAATAAATTAGATTAGGATAAATATATACCACTTCCATCCATCCATTATCTGTATACCGCTCATTTTTTTTAAGGTTTTTATCGTCCAGCCAATAAATCGGTCGGGCTCTATTGTCTTGTTTCATGAAATCAAGTTCACTGATGGAAGTTTCTGTTTTTTCCAGGTGGGGAGGGACACTGTACAAACCACAGAGGACCAGGTCATGAAACGGGACATGCCACCAGCTTTTATCAAGTAAGCACACACGGATCGCTTTGCACACCTCTAATTCATTTAATGACAAAGATCTGTGAATGTGTTTGGATGAAGTGATTCTCTCTCGACTGGGGAACCCACTCTAGCCTCCCTTTGGCTCTCTTTCTCTCTTTATCTGTTGCAGTAATGGCCGGTTGTGACCAAGCAAAGGTCAGACATGGCATGTTAAGTGCCACAGAGTCTCGCCCTGGTGTAGCACAGATACATTTTTGCCCAGGGAGGAGCTGCTTACTCTTGAAGGAGAAGGGCCACAGACCCATACTGTACATGTCCCCATAGATAAGAGCCTCTGGCTGCTGCTGCTTTTCGTTCCCGTTGTAATATTAAAGTCTATATATTAATGTAGAAAAGGAGACGTGCACCCATTTAATCAATGTTTTTGTCTCCCTTGCTGAATCTGCATCATCATAAATCATTAGCTTGTGCCCAGCTGCCGTCTGTCCGTTTCAGTCCTTCACCGATCATAACTGCATGAGATAATACGGTGGAGGGAGGGCAGGGCGGGTCCCGGGAGCCCCCCCCCCCCCCCAAGGTCAGGGATAAAATGCATTGGCAGGCGCAGGTCATCAGGCTCAACACATTTGGCGCCTCAAAGTCACATCGTCACCCTGTCGTCATCCATCAGCACAAGTGCTGGAATGCGTCTCCTCCACTAAATATAGTGTCTGTCGGGGTCCGGTTAATGCATGGCAGTTTCTCACTTGTGCACGCTGAAGGACACTGGCTGGCTCTGCAAAAACACAAACACACACACACACACACACACACACTCAAGTCAGCTTCGATCTTCAGGAGACTTGCTCCTCCTGAAGAACAGAAACCAAGGCCAACACCTAAAATGTGGAAACAGTGATAAACATCCCCCTTGTTCCTGTGGCAACATTTGGCCTAAAGACAAAAGTAAGAAGTTAGCTCACTGTGGGAATCAGAACATGTGTTTGTCCTTGGCTTGTTGCCATTTCCTTTGTGCAATATGTCTGCTATGATGCTATGCAGGTGGCATGTGTGAGGCTGGATCGAAGGCCTGAACCTGCAGTGGCTGTTGCTCTGGTGTTCGCGCCTAGGAGTCAATCATTTACATTTCTGTGGGAGCAGGAGTTGAACTGGGCCGGTGCCAGTTAGAGTCATGAGATGGACATGCTCGTGCTTATACAACACATGACCATTCTTAGTATGGGTTATTTTTATTTTTACCCAGGCGGACCAAATCATTCACTTCAAATGAGATGTTCAATCCTCGAGTTAGAGTCCTACTGGGAAGATTTCTTTCAGTTGCATTTTATGGGACAACGTTTCAGGGAAAAATATTCGTTGTTGACCTTAAGTGACTATTTCTAAGATTAAGAATGAACCTTCAATGCTCAAATAATTGAACTGTTCCTTTGAGTTTCTTTTCAGGACAAAAGGGATAAGGCAAAACATACATTTGTTATAAAATAAATCCTGTTTAAAAATCCTCCAAATTGGACTAAAAGCAAATTGGACTAAAAGCACAATTTTATATATATATATATATATATATATATATATATATAATATTTAGTTATTAAAAGAGTTGTTAAAAGAGTTATTCTTTTACGCTGGCATGTCTTGAATTGTGTTATTTCAGGTGAATTTATTTGGATCCTTAATTATCTATATAAACAAATGGATAAAGTTGTTTTAGGCTTTGACACGTGTGGAGAGGAAAACCCCCCCCCTTGTTGTTTCCAAATCTAAGAGGAAGTATGATTGTATTCTCATCTGGGATTATGACTCAATCTGACTCAAAAAGCATTAATGAAGAGGAAATGAAACAAAGTCATTTTTAAACACTAGTTACTATATCTGTATCCTCAAGCTTCTGTTATTGCTTCACTCAATCAGCTGTTTCCATGTGTAGTGTCCATCTGGCTTCTCAGAGGCTTCATATCAACAGCATGACTTGTTTTGAGGATTTTTTTTCTTTTACTGTTCCTTAAATAAATCTTCTGCTCTCCACAGAGTTGAGAATGCGTGCACTAAACTGGTGCAGGCTGCCTCCATGCTGAAAGCGGACCCCTACTCCGTTCCTGCTCGTGATTACCTCATCGATGGCTCCCGGGGCATCCTCTCCGGGACCTCTGACCTGCTCCTGACTTTTGATGAAGCTGAGGTATTCAGTCATTCACTCACACAGTCATTAATTCCTTCTTTATTTGGACAATCGTTAACCGACAGATTTCTGATCGAGGAGTTGAGGACTCGCACCTCTTCCATTCTGAGGTTTTACACATTTTGCAGGATGTGGTCCTGCCTCTAACTTCAGAAACGTGTGTGAATTCAGTGCTGGTTCATTGAGATACATGATGGTGGAAGAATTTAATTTCTCTTCCTCTTGTGCTCGGGAGTCCTCCCAGTGCATTAATAAAGCATTAGAGCAAAATGGTGAAGGGTGGTGGTATCCACTTTCACTTGGACCGGTCAGATATTCAAAGGTGATGTTTCAGATCACTTAAACGATGTATGTTCTTTACCGGTTATAGTTATAAATGAACACAGTGTATTTTTGACAACTGTCACATTTCCTGCCCCAGACGTAGCGTCATCATATCTCTGTATTTAACAAATTGGAATAGTTATGTGCTTACTACTTTGTCAAAAAGTAATGCCAGTTTATATTTTCCCATCAGATCAATGTTTAAGTATTGATCGGCTGTAAAAGATTATGTATATCTGTTTTTACGATAGAAGGTAATGGGGATAGGCCAGACCGACTTAAAGCCAGTTGGCAACAGAAGCTGAGAAATGAGAAGAGCATACACAGAAGCTTGTAACTGTTTTCAGGGTTGTTGCATTGATTGTCACTGAGTAGTAGCTGAGCTGAAAGGGCTTTAATATCTTTTTAATGGACATTTGAGCATGGCAGAGGTCTGCTGCCGCCACAGGCTCTACTGGTATAAGGACAGAATCTGTTCCTGCTTTCCTCTTGGGCACTGTAATGCTTATAAAGACGTCAGAGCTGTAGATACATATAACAGACGTGCCTGTGGAATTATACATATTTCTTCCACAATCACTATATCTTACACCAGGCAGTGGTATCATCTGTCAGACCCACACGTTCTTGTCCTCTTAGGGATGGAGAGGAATAAAGGAGAGTTGCAGATCAGCTCTCTGGGGGGCAGCCATCAGGCGGGTGTCTCTGTTCTCCGTGCAGCAGTCAGCAGGACTCAGCAGGAGTCATCCGTCAGCGGTGCCATCGGGTTTTCAAATGCTGCTCTGGGATCGCTCTGAATTGTGGAGCGGTGACTCCAGCAGTCCACATTAATCTGGTGTGACGCAGGACAAAAAAGGGGCCGGAATGTCAGCCGGCCGCATTGTCAGAGGTTAATTGGAGGGAATCTGGGTGCGTGTTGGGGACGGGTGTTTGCATAATCATTTTTCTTTGCAAAGACATCATTGTTTTGAATGTTTATCCAACCATTTTGACAGGTCCGCAAAATAATCCGTGTGTGCAAAGGCATCCTTGAGTACCTGACAGTGGCAGAGGTGGTGGAGTCAATGGGCGACCTGGTCACATACACAAAGAACCTCGGACCAGGTGAGTTATCATGACACAAGGGCAGGTTTAACTCAATTAAGTCTTCACTTGACATTATCACAAAGAATGATGTTTATTTCACGTTAACAGTATTTTGATTGAGCATTGAGTAATACAATGCAGAAGTACTCATACACAATACAGTACAGAAAATACAATAAGTAAAAGTCCTCTCATGTTAACAAGTAAAAAAACCATTGATACATTAATGAAATTCAAAGTAATATAATAGATCCGTTTGAAGTATTGTCCCTACCTTTAAAACAATATACAAGTACTGTTCGGACTACAAAATGACACTACGGGTGAATAATTTGTTTAAATTAGCTAATTTTCTTTCATTTCCACCTCTTGTTTTGTCGCCTGTGTCCAGGAATGACGAAGATGGCAAAGATGATAGATGAACGCCAGCAGGAGCTGACCCACCAGGAGCACCGTGTGATGCTGGTCAACTCCATGAACACAGTCAAAGAGCTGCTGCCGATCCTCATCTCAGGTAAACACACAGGACCTCACGTAAAGCACAGACACCAACCTACATATTTGTATTATTCGGATAGAATCATTAGGTCGGATTGTGAATTGTGTGTTCTGTTTTACATTTCAGGAATCAAAATATTTGTGACAACCAAGACGTCCGGCAGCCAGGGTGTGGAGGAGGCCCTGAAGAACCGTAACTTCACCTTTGAGAAGATGAGTGGCGAGATAAACGAGATCATCAGAGTTCTGCAGCTCACATCCTGGGACGAGGACGCCTGGGCCAACAAGGTACACACACAAGGGTTAATACGTTTTCAATTGTTAAGTGCTTTAAAACTTTAGCTTGTCTTTTGCCATTAAAGTTACGTTCGCACACGTTAACACATAAATGTTTTCCTTTACTGTTTTACCCTTTAAGCTGCTGAGAGTGTTTAAACAGATTATTGCATTCTTTGTGGATCACAATATCAATTTTTTTTTTATACCTACTGTGCCCTCCCACACTCCCAGAATGCCTGTGGTTAGAGGCTGCAGACCGGAGAGATCTTTAATCTTTAATTTTTACTTCCTGTTTCATCAGGGGACTTAATTTCAAGGGTGACAGGTGTTATTAAAAAAAATGCTTTATTATATATTTTATTAGATTTGTCTGTGTCTATGTAGCTGTTTAATCTTTTGGCTTCTGTTTTTCTGCTCTGCACGTTCTGCTTCTTTCCTGTTCCAACACTCTTGAAATTCTTAAAACCTTTATTTAAACGGAGATGGCCATTAAGGGCAAGTTGTCTTTTACAAGGACGTGCTGGTCACAGTGCATTTAAAACATTAAAAGCACATTGAAGTTACTGTATATTTCAACAGCAATGCAAAGAAAACAGATGAATTCACACTTATGTCAATCAAAAGGGATATTACAAGCTTCCGAAGATTTTTCCTATGGAGTGGAGTATAGTTTTCAAGAGCCGATAACCAAATGTCAGTATTAACGTGATGATTTTTGAAGATCAAATAGTTTTGGGTACTTAATGCTAGGTATCCCTAGGGAGTTAACTAAGAAATACTTGGTAAATAAACATGATGTACTAGCTTCTGCCTTATTTCAATAAAATAAAGTTCTGTTTATAAATGTTTTTGAAGCACTGCTCATCATTGAGCCACAAACCAAAGTATTTATAAGAAGATACATTTTCAATTTGTAGTAATATTCACCTCAGTGGAGTGGTTGTACTATGTGTGGTGTATTTAGTTTTAAACTTATTATTTGACCAAATTCACTCGTTTAAAATTTGAATACAAGTGGTCCTAGAATAGAACCCTGCTGCACACCTTTGTTAGTACCCATAAAGCAGCCTTCGGCAACACCAGCTTGTGTTCTACCACCGAGAGAATGTCCACAATTTTTAATAAAATCCAATAGATTCCAGAAGAATTATCAACAGTGCCAAAAGCCTCAGATAAATGAAAGAACAGGGAGACACATTCCTGCTTGTCGTCTAAATGGCTCTATCTTGTGCCTCCTTTTTCTTTGTCTACACTTTTCTTTGTGGGTCCCAGTTGGTATGTCCAGTTAAACATTTGTATTTATGTCGTTCTTCCTTTTCTGTTTACCGTTTATTTCTCCCTTCACTCCCTGTAGAAGGTAAGCCTTACTTCTCTCGCGCCCTGTTTGTGCAGCAGCATGTCTGACAGTGTGTGCTGTCTTGTGCTTTGTGGTGCCATTGTGTGATTCTTTTTTTTTAGCCGCAGAACTGTAGTGAGTTTAAACTGTGTATGGATAGGGTAAATAAAACAATGTGAATATTGTTATACAGGTCTTGGAATGGTGTATATTGAAAGTGTTGTTGAATTGCCTGAATTTTGATCTATATAGTTGGTTTTTCAGTTTTTGGATTTGTTTTGCTTCATAATATGACGTAGTATCAACATCTGTGTGTCCTCCTCCTATGACAGTATATGCATGTCCTCAGCATCTCTGGTTATTGATCGAGCTGACTCATGTAGTATTGATTGTTCTCGTCTTTCCACCGGGATAATCAGGTTTCTTCTCATCACTTCTTGTATCTAACAGCCATAGGAGGAGCACACACAGAATATCTGATATGGAGTTTGTTGTACGAATGGCTAATTTTTGTTTTAATCCGACGGAGTTTGTTCAAAAATCTTGCTTCCTTAAAAACATAAAATATGCACTCGAACTAATCACACGAAACACACCAATTCTGATTTATTTAACAGTGCAAATGTGTGTGTGTTGTTGATAAGCTGTATTTGATGTGTGTTTGAGTTTAACATGAATGCAAAGATCCTTAATATATGCGTCTTTCATGTCCTATCACTGCCTCTTTCACTTTGGTTAGTGACCCACCAGCAGCAGCACAAGTCTGAACAGTAAACTAACGCACCCACGCAGCTCCGGTGGCGAAACCTCACACCTTTCGACTTCCTGTTTGCCTCACTCCCTTGTTCTGCTCGGCACACTCCCAGTTGGGCAAACAAATGCGCTTTGTTGTTCTCCTTTACTTTGACGAGGCGAACACTGCGGGGGTGCTGACATGTTTGGTGGTGAATCCTTTTAAACAGGCAGTGTGTTCTTGATTTCCTATGAAACTCCGGCTGAACTCTGTGATGAAGATTCAAGCTGCATCATGAAACACTCACTTTACCCACTCATTCATCCGCTCCTGCTTTGCTCCGTGTCCGACAGGGCTCCGCTTTGTTTGGCAAAGTCAGACGCTGTTGGACAGATTGTTGTATTTCCATCCGCTGTGATCGAGATACAATGGAGACTCGCTTGGCTTTCATAGCGTGACATGCTCAGCACTGATGATGGGAACAGCGTGCACTACTCGTATGTGCTTTACAGATGTTAGTGATCCTGCACGTGGACTTAGCTGTGCACTGGGTTTGATTATGGCAATGGGGAGAACCTGAGGCTCTTCCTGAATGTAACTCACTCGCAGTGAGTGAGCAAATATATCTCAGTTCCTCGGAGTCATGACTTGGTTTATAAATAAGAGTATAATACATCTAAGCAGGAATATTAGCCTAAAATGAACCCTTAAAACAAAAATGCCTGTGGAATAATACAGCCATGATTTATAACGACCCAAGGTTTCATCGATTCCCTTTAAGATATTAATTTATTCTGTCTTTTCCCCCTAAAGGACACTGAGGCCATAAGGAGGGCTCTGGGGCTCATCGACTCAAAGATGTCTCAGGCTAAGAATTGGCTGAGGGATCCAAACGCTCAACCTGGTAATAAACACGTCCTCTTCCCTGAACTGTGCCCTCTGTTGCGGATCATGTCCTAATTGTATTTAGTGACGTTATGGGCGTGTCTGACCTTGCCCGTTGTGCGTCTAGGGGACCAAGGCGAGCACGCCATTCGACAGATCCTCGACGAGGCCGGGAAGGTCGGCGAACTGTGTGCTGGGAAGGAGCGGCGAGATATCCTGGGCACGGCCAAGACCCTGGGCCAGATGACCGACCAGGTGTCTGAGATGAGAGCCAGGTAATAAAAACATTCAAACAAATCTTCGCTTTGTGTGTCTGTGTCACAATTCTTCATATCTCATGTCGTTTTCATCGCACAGCCTCCCGATCTTTGTTTCCAGTGTAATTAAATTATCATATTTGTTTTGATAAATGCTCCTTCTCTTTGCTAGCTTATGTTTTATATCCATGTGAGTGTATTATCTGGGATTTAAGTGTGTAAGAGTGGAAGTGATATCCCTCTGCTGTGAAATTTGATTGTCACCAGGGACCCTGAGTTAATTAGATTAAAAGCAGCTGTCTGGTATTAATCTATAATCTGTTTTAACCCCTGGTTGTGTTACTCCTCTGAAAATTGAGCGCTGCATATGAGCCTTGCCTAGAATTAGAGGCTTTAAGATAGGAAACACTGTTTTTAAACAAGGGGAGCGTAAGGCTTGAGATTTGGAGCAATCGAGTGTGTAGATCAGGGAACATGACGTGTGCACGTGTGGGCTTCTGTGGTATCCATGTGTTCTTTTTCCACCCCAGAGGTCAGGGGGCAACCCCAGCCGCCATGCAGAAGGCCCAGCAGGTTTCCCAAGGGCTCGACGTGCTAACTGGCAAGGTGGAGAACGCCGCTCGCAAACTGGAAGCCATGACTAACTCCAAGCAGGCGATCGCCAAGAGGATCGACGCTGCACAAGTGAGTCATTAACCCTCGTGTGAAAAGAGTCCGTCTTACAAAAACATGGATTCACACCAAACGTTTTTCGGGTTGGGAGTTTTGAGTGTTTTTATTTCCTGCTCAGAATTGGCTCGCGGACCCTAACGGTGCTCCAGAGGGAGAGGAGAACATCAAGGCTCTGCTCATGGAGGCCAAACGGATTGCAGACATGTGCGAGGATCCTAAAGAAAGAGAGGACATTCTGCGCTCTATTGGAGAGATCGCTGCCATGACGGCCAAGCTGTCGGAGCTCAGAAGACAGTGAGTTGCTGGCTCTCGGAAATATGAAACTGATTCATGCTGAGTTTGTTTGTCCGAGTTCAGGCCCGAGTTTCATCATCGCCGCTTTCGCTAAAACTTGAACTTTCACACATTATTCCACTGATTCAAATGTTTGAATTCAATACTTGGATCACTTCAGTTCACTTCCATCATCTAAGTGCAGCTCAATCCCACTGCTGCCAGGAAGCAGTGGTGGTGTTAGTTTTCATGTATGATGTATTTAGTTTCCAGGTTTCCACGACTCTTCTCTTCTAATTATCACTGAAATTGAAAGATCCTGTCACAACATGCTCACATAAGTTTTCTTCCAGTGCGAATACAGATTTAATTCTACAATTGATTCATGTTGTTGGTGTTCACCTCTGTTTCCCAACATTAGACAAACTTCTCTGAATTTGGACTAAACAGGCACTCAGTCAACTAATATGCTGCTTGTTCACAGACCTCATGTCAGTGATATCTTTCTGATTAAACAGCACCTCAGACGTTTTTGCCTCTTTTTCATTTCCTTATAGGGGCAGAGGTGACACTATTGAAGCCAGAACTTTGGCTAAACAGATTGCAACGGCTCTGCAGAACCTGCAATCCAAGACCAACAAAGCCGTGGCCAACAGCAGGCCGGCGAAGGCAGCTGTTCATTTGGAGGGGAAGATCGAGCAGGCCCAGCGCTGGATTGACAATCCCAACGTGGATGATAGCGGCGTGGGTGAGTCCGGCTCCCAGCGTCACCAACCTCCTCACCTCTCACTAGCGTTGTCCTGCACTCCTTAATATTCTTTCCACTGCTCCGGTGGCCACATTGCAGTCCAGACACTTATACATGACGCTTTCTACTGTGCCCATCGTTCCACAACACTCGTCCCAAAGGTGATGTTTTATTCTTTGGTTTTGGTTTGTCTGCTGAGAACCTGGACATCATCTTTAATAGGGTTAGGGTTAGAGGCTGTTCTCAGAGGAACTGGTTCCCACAATATAACAGAGTCTACAACATGAAATAATACAGAACACAAACACAAACCATCATTATTATAATTGCTGGTTATTCGTTGCAACTATGCATTTAGCAAAACTGCCTTGAAATTAAAGCAAAGAGATATATTTAGGTTTTTGTTCCATAAGCAGCAGATGACCTGACACTGTAGTCCCACAGGTTTTTTCATGTATTTGTTTGCTTGTGTCTCCAGGCCAGGCAGCGATCCGGGGCCTGGTGGCAGAGGGCCGCAGGCTGGCCAACGCTCTGCCGGGGCCGTACAGGCAGGAGCTGCTGGGTAAATGTGAGCAGGTGGAGCAGCTCATGGCGCAGCTCGCCGACCTGGCCGCCCGCGGTGAAGGGGAATCACCACAGGCCAGAGCTGTGGCTCAGCAGCTCCAGGAGGCTTTGAAAGTAAGACACAGAACCAGTTTCCTTCCCTTTCAGACCTGTAGCTTCACTGGGACACGCTAAGTCAGGATTCATGCATGAAACAGACAAACAGCCCCCTCTGCTGGTTACCAGTGGTGGAAGACATACAGCACCCAAAAATATAAGTAGTAGTAAATTTGGCAAAATTCTCAGATTAGTGATAAAATGAGAGTTTCTATCGTCCAAGCTGAATAAAAACTCAACATCTGCAAGTGATGCACCAACAGATGTAAATGTAATGGAGTACAAGGTGTTATATTCACACTGAAACATAACCTTAAAGTATTCAACCCCAAATAAAAAATGTTCTGGTAGCGTGTTCTGATTACTTGTAACATCCGATAGGACCTGAAAGGACAGATGCAGGAGACGATGACTCAGGAGGTGTCGGACATCTTCAGTGACACCACCACCCCCATCAAGCTACTGGCGGTGGCGGCTACGGCTCCGCTGGAGTCCCCCAACCGAGATGAGGTCAGTGGCACCGTCCCTCCCGCTCCTCGCTGTCACTTCCCCGCACTCAGCCTCCGTCAGCGGTGGTTATATTTATTGGCAGGGTGTTGTGTTATTTCTAACTGCCCTGTTGGATAATTGTTCAATTCGATCATGTGTAGGTCTTTGACGAGCGCGCCGCCAACTTTGAGAACCACGCCAATAAGCTCGGCACCACCGCAGAGAAGGCGGCCGCGGTCGGCACGGCCAACAAGAGCACGGTGGAGGGAATCCAGGCCGCTGTCAAATCAACGAGAGACTTAACACCACAAGTATGTCACAGTTTAGTGTTTAGGCCGTATCTGTTTCCATTTGTCTGCCCCCCCTCCCCCCCTCACAGAGATGTAAGTGTTTCCTGCTTCTGGAAAAAACTGCAACGCATAGTCAACACAGCTGGTAAGATCATTGGTGCCCCACTCCCTTCCTTGCAAGACACTTACACCACCCGGCTACCTGGATTGCGAGCGACACCAGCCACCACCCCCCCCCCACACACACAGTCTGTTCAGCCTCCTGCCCTCTGGCAGAAGGTGTAGGAGCCTCTGTTGCCGCACCACCAGACTCAGAAATAGCTTCATAAACCAAGCTGTCAGGAAGCTACATTTTCCCCTCACTCCCCCCAGACATATCCTACAGTCTGACAGTCCCCCCCCCCCCCAAAAATCACTCAGGACTCTGCAACAAACTGTCTCTTGTACTTTTTGCACTATTATCACTACGTTTACACTTAAGACAAACTTATGCTGCTGTACGAAAAATCTCTATGTTTACTTAGTATGAGGAAATGTCTTGTCTTATCTGTTGTGCCTGTGCACTTTATATGTTTCACCGTGGGAGAGTGGGAAACGTCCTATCGAACATGTGAAGAAATTTACAATAAAGCTACTTTATCTTTATCTTCTTGAGTCTTGAACACTTGTCTTTGCACCAACGATTAACAGGGGGTGGGGGGGGGATTGTTTTCTAGGTGGTGTCAGCCGCTCGCATCCTGCTGAGAAACCCTGGCAACCAAGCCGCGTATGAACATTTTGAAACCATGAAGAACCAGTGGATCGACAATGTGGAAAAGATGACAGGTGAGGCATTAAAGGACGCTTTTAAATCCCCTGATCCCAGATGATCTCTATGTCCCAAGATATTGACACGTTGTGGATTGTTCAGGTTTGGTGGACGAGGCCATCGACACCAAATCTCTCCTGGACGCCTCAGAGGACGCCATCAAGAAGGACCTGGACAAGTGCCGCGCGGCCATGGCCAACCACCAACCTCAGATGCTGGTCGCCGGCGCCACCAGCATCGCCCGCAGAGCCAACCGCATCCTCCTGGTGGCGAAGCGAGAGGTGGAGAACTCTGAAGATCCTAAATTCAGGGAGATGGTGAAGGCTGCGTCCGACGAACTGAGCCAGACCATTTCTCCGATGGTGATGGACGCGAAGGCGGTGGCCGGGAACATCCACGATCCAAGTAAACAGATGCTAGTCACAGATTTTTAGATTCTGTCTGTATTTGGAACATTCTGACCAGTGGTGACCTGTTTCTTTTGGATCCCCAGATCTTCAGAAGGGCTTCATGGACTCGGGGTATAAGATTCTCAGTGCTGTAGCGAAGGTCAGGGAGGCCTTCCAGCCGCAAGAGCCGGACTTCCCACCTCCTCCTCCGGAACTGGATCAACTTAGTGTAAGTTAGGAGGCGAGGAAGAAACCGCTAGAATCAAACCAGGGCAGAGGCAGGAGATGAGGTGTTTGATGCCAGTGTCCAAATGAGTCACCAGAATCCCTTTGATCTGTCCTCGCAGCTCAATGACGAAGCAGCACCCCCCAAGCCTCCCCTTCCAGAGGGTGAGGTGCCCCCCCCCAGGCCTCCTCCTCCTGAGGAGAAAGACGAGGAGTTCCCCGAGCAGCCGGCTGGCGTGATGGTTAACGAGCCCATGATGGTGGCTGCCAGGCAGCTCCACGACGAAGCCCGCAAATGGTCCAGCAAAGTGAGTCAACACAGTGATGCTCTTTTACTTTGAAGCCCTCGTGCCCGCCGTATTAACCGAGTGGCTGTTGTACCTCATAGGGAAATGACATCATCGGCGCTGCCAAACGAATGGCCCTGCTCATGGCGGAGATGTCACGTCTGGTGCGCGGAGGCAGCGGCAACAAGCGCGCCCTCATCCAGTGCGCCAAGGACATCGCCAAGGCTTCTGATGAGGTCACGCGCATGGCGAAGGAGGTGGCCAAGCAGTGCACTGACAAGCGCATCCGGACCAACCTGCTCCAGGTCAGTTCACGTGACTCTGTCAGAGAGTGGAAACAATGGCGTTAGTGTCTTTTCGACACTTTATTTGTTTTGGAATCACATTTCCTTTCCCTCTGCTGACTTTCTGACCTGCCTCCAGGTGTGTGAACGCATCCCCACCATCAGCACTCAGCTCAAGATCCTGTCCACAGTCAAGGCCACCATGTTGGGTCGTACCAACATCAGCGAAGAGGAGTCAGAGCAGGTAAACAGTGTTTATTAATATTTTGTAAAGAATATAGCAGGTCCCTGTTACTTTCTGAGATTCTGATCACTAAATCTCTCGTTTCCTTTTCCACCAGGCCACTGAGATGTTGGTCCACAACGCTCAGAACCTGATGCAGTCCGTGAAGGAGACTGTCAGGGAGGCCGAGGCAGCTTCCATTAAGATCCGGACAGATGCAGGTTTCACCCTTCACTGGATCAGGAAGACCCCCTGGTACCAGTAAGGAGAGGGACCCCCCCCCGCCCCCTGTTCCTCTGCCTCACGCTGGATCGGTCCAGCTGACTCAAGAGGAGCCTGAATGGACAGATACATACTTTATCAGAGCGATGATATCAGTGCCCTTCACTCTAATGTGGGTTTCTCTATTTGTCCCGAGTCCTGTCTGTAACAGTTGCTGTTCTAGTAGAATGTAAACAATGGGACTATCAGTAGGAATTATGGGTTGGATTCTCACTGGGAATTTTTTTTTCTTTCTAAATCGTGTACAAAAAGCTTATTTTGACAAATCCCAGGAATATATATATTTTGATTAGAGGCTGGATTTCATATAACGTGAGTCTCCGAGACACAAGCCACAGTTAAGTTAAATTTAAAGAGTTCCTCAAGAGTCATTTTTATATCTTTGTACTGATAATGGTGTTATTATCACTCACTTGCCTTTAATAGGGGAAAAGCACATTATCTTTAGGAGATGTTACAAGTACAGTATCGGCCTTTCGCTCAGCACACACTAAATATAGCCAGCGGTATTATGTCTGTTTACACTATTCTTTATTATCACCACATGAAAAGACAAACACTGTTCCTTTTTTTCACATTTTGTAATGCAATCATTTTCATCAAAGTTCTGCCAAAGACAGTCTGCCACGATCTTTGAAGCTTTCGTTCCTAGGTCAGCGACTGAGAACAAGGGCTGGTTTCTTACATTAACTGTAACTTCTACGACAGTTAAAGAAGAAAACAGTTTTTTACGGTCGCATTCGAGTCGCTCTAGGTATGTGTTGTTTCACATGTTGCTTTTGAGATTACATGTAATAAATGAACCGGCTTAGTTCACGCTTGCATCAGGTCGGGCCCGCCAACACGAAGAAGTGGATGTTATTTCACGAAGCACAAAACTGTTCTTGTTACAACATGCAAATATCAGATTGTAGCTTACATTGGCTGCAAATACTGGTTTACGTCTGGTTTAATTGGATGCTGAGGAGACAATTAAAGCACAGGGTGTCCCAGGCCAACAGGGAGGGTACACCTGGACAGGTAACCTCACTTCCACAGACAACATCTAGAGGGGTTACCAGTTACATATGTTTATGACCAGATTATAAACACCTGTGGAACAT
Source organism: Platichthys flesus (assembly GCF_949316205.1). Taxonomy (NCBI): domain Eukaryota; kingdom Metazoa; phylum Chordata; class Actinopteri; order Pleuronectiformes; family Pleuronectidae; genus Platichthys; species Platichthys flesus. Next base: position 14,483,839 of record NC_084964.1, on the reverse strand, counting down.
CTCGAGCCCTGTTCAGTCTCTGCCCCGAGTGGATACATTACATTAGAAATACCATGATATACATTAAACACATGTAACCTCATGGGGTGGAGCATACTCTGTACATAAAGATGGACGACGCATCTCACACTATCTATGGAGCAGCAGTTTCAAGGTCTTTGCCGTCAATCATGGCGTCTCTACTGGTTTTACTTATTTAAACCAAACCAGATATATGAACACTTGGACAAACATTGGTATGATTAAGAGCTTTCTAAAATGACAGACGCCACATTGAAGATATCGTTTTATTAATATTCCATCCAGCAACACGCAGGAGTTGGTGTTTATGATCTATTCTGCAGGCAGCCTCTTAAGGGGCCATCAACGTATACTGGCTTCTCTTTGGGTCATGTCGTCCATCTTTATTCACAGTGTGAGGTGAATTATGTTGTCAAGATACGTAAAGACATGCTGCATGTCGACATGGACTTTCTATTCTTTAATTTGAACACCATATGGAAATGTCACATCGTTAAAGCTCATCTTGGTTTCATTAGAAGAGTTGGTGTTAATTGAGATGCCTTGTTTTGGGGAAATACGGTTTTGCGATATGTTGTTATATCAAGAAAAAGCTTCTTATAAAATTGATATTTAGCAAAAATCTGTCATTTTAACCTGAAAAGCTTATCAATTGAGTAAAGCTTCTTGTTCTAACAACAATATTTTGTATTTTTTTGCTACATCTATTTTGCTCATGGTTGAGGAATCCACTGCCGTATATGTTTCTGCCCGCTCCATCAACAAAGAAATCTTATTTTTAACTTTTGAGACAAATGGATTCAATAAAGGACGTAAAACGAATTTCAGTGAGCTGATCTTTCTCCTGCGACCGGCTCCCACTGTTTGTGACAGTGAATGTGTCGCACTCACCTGAACCACGGCCAGGAGGAGTGGTGTCCAACAACTGCTGAGGAAGATGAGGGATGTACTCGATGTCAGGGGCGGCTCCTGGTACAGGCGACATAGGCGGTTGCCTCGGGTGCAAAATGCCGATAGCGCGGCACATGCGATGTAAAACAATACATTAACGTCACACCATCATCCTCTAACCTCTAACTTCCTCGCCCATGTTAAATACTCTTGGCTGTTCGCACCGCCAGTAGTTTCCAACCTTCTCTTCTGACGCCTTACAAGAATCCCAGTCTGCTTGGTGCTTGTTTCCATGTGATGTCCTGAGGCTGCCCCCTGCTGGTTGCCGGGTTCCTCTGCTGCTCTTGTTTGGTTTGTGCAGCTTGTGATTAACTAAAGTTGTCCATAAAAGAAAATCGTGAATTACGAAATGTGAAAATGGGTTTAAAAAAAAAAAACTGTACTTGTGTAACAGTGTATTGTATTTTCATATTATGTTTGGAACCGTCATCAATGTGTACAGGGACGTTTACATAATCCATTTGAAAAAAGCACTGTTGCATTTAATCAAACTTCGTTTCAAATTTACATTTCTCAACAAATTTGTGCTTTTCTATGCACAGCCTCTGCATAGTATGTCTAAGCATTAATAGGTGCATCATTGTCAGCAGTGTAGCCAGTTGCAGTTTATAAGTAGGTTCGCATCATAAAGACATTTCAAGTAAAGTTGGAAAAAAAAAAAATCAAAGTATTCACACAATGTGCTTCTGAGCCAATATCAGCAAACAGCTCCAGAAGGTTTTGAGGTACGGCCAGACACTCTGAAGGGACATCAAATGGAGGGATAGGCCAAAGGAAGCGGAGATACAACACCTCACGGCTTAGCATGAGAGATGGATGAAGTTGATGTGCTAACAGTCCAATAAGACCAAGTATATTTCCTGTCAGCTTCCCTCTTTAGCAATGTGCAATATTGAATTAGCTTGGACCCCTAAAGAATGTTTGTATTAAACTATGAAATGGTCTCAATCTCCTTATTCGCCTTCTCTCAATGTTTCTCCTCCCTCTCCCTCTCCCTCTCCCCCTTTCCCTCTCTCAGCAGCAAAATGACAGGCTGGAGGTGGGATCACATCAGATACCATGCAGCAATCCAAGTCCCAAACAGAACCTGTCCCTTTGGGTTTCGGAGTACGGCCATGGCAAGTTGACGGGCATAAAGATAAAAACAAACCTAATCAACAACAACCTGACAACAGTTCCTCATAGCAGCATGATGCATACAAAGAGAAGTATAAAAACCTACTCATTTGGAAGCATAGTAGGGACATTTGCTGATGTCACACCCGTGGCTCCGTGGACAGGCAAGCCAGCATCTAAAACATCCTCCTGGATGGCTCCCTGTGTGAACAGTCAGGCGGCGGCTCGCCCAGAATTTGCGCTTCCACGTCAGGTGTGTCCCTGACGTACACGCTGCGGTGATAGACTGCGGTTAGAGTCAAAGATGAATCAAAAAAGATTAAATTATCAGGTGCACAATTCAGAAAGCACCGCAAAGTAGAGGAGGAGAAGAAATGACATGATATGCTATCAGTACAGCTGATTTCAGACTCTTTTTATATTTTGTATTGTTTTTTATAGCTTACAATTTTGTCTGCCTGTGTGTGCATCTGTATACAGTCCAAACGTTCTTGCGGATGCATGATAGTTTGCGTGTGTATGTTGGGGGGGTCGCCAATTTGAAATCTCGCCTAGGGCGCCAGCATTGCCAGGGCCGGCCCTGCCTCACTGTGTGTCAGTGCCTGTCAGTGCTCGGGCCCTAATTACAATAAAGTTGTATTGTATCGTAAACTGTGCTTTACTCTCCCTGTTTGTCTGTTTTTTTTATTATCATCGTAAATATTGTTGTTTTTGTTATTCTGACTCGCAGGGCCGATTAGATACAATTCTTCTTCTTTCTGCTCCTTTTCATTTCACATTTGAGATTTTGTGTTTGCATTTAAATTGTTTTGTTTGGTCGATGAATTAAATAAACTTGCATACAAAACATTAGACATAGTTCTATGAACACTGGTTGCATATGAATGAGCTCTGCAGGTCCTCTGTGTTAAAAGCACATGGCCTGAGCCTGGAGGAGTTCAACCAGTTAACTCTGCTGCCTCCCTGGAATCAATCATTCATGTTCTCTCTGGACCAGTTTCTCCATCAGCACCACCACCATCCTTCTCCTCTTCCTCCTCCTCTGTGTGTGGAGAGAAGCAGCAGCAGCCTCCTCTTCAGCCTCCTCTTCCTCCCCACACTCGCTACTGGTGTTTTTAAAAAATGTCGGAGGAAGAACCAAACATGTCGACAGGGAGGAAATCGTTGTTAAGGTAATTCAGCCTCCGCTGTTAGCGCCGTGTGCTGGAGCGGCTGTTAGCTAATGTGGCTAACCCGGTGATTCCCGTGAAGGTCCGCGGGGCTGAGGTGAGGTGTCTGCGGGAGGAGGCGCAGCGCGACGAGGCGCATAGCCACCGGAACATTTGAACGTGACACGAAGTGAAGCTAACGTTAGCACGAAGGCTGCAGAGCGCTAAGTGTGGTGCTAACGATGCTAACAACAGTTAGCCGCGGAGAGGAGAGGGTGTGTTTATCACCTGACACGAGACAGCAGATCTTCTTTAAATGAGACGAATGACAGCGCGTGTGTGTTTGAGTCAAAATGGAGGATTTTGTTTTTAAAGGTGAAAATGAGAAGATGTGACAGAAACAGGAAGTTAAATTATCAGGGTTACAGTGAGACAGGAAGAAAAGAGACATACGAGTTCAATGACGCGTGAATGGCATTTCATCAAAATGGTTTAAAATGTGAACATGCAGACATGTTCTCTGCTAAAGAAATAACGGTGTTAATAATATAAATTTTATTAGTATAATCAGTGTCACTTTCACTGCAAAGCTGGAAACAGCTGTTTCTTTAGGCATGGTGTCAAGTGAACACTGCGGCGTTCACTGACTTCAGGAAAAGTCAATTTTTATTTTGAAACCACAGGTTATTGTAGAGTTTCAACAAACATGAGCACATGGAGCTCACTTGACTTCACCTGCCTTTTACTATGCAACCAATTAAAATTTTCTTTACATTAAAGCCATCCCATAGTGCACTGCATACCATAACCTGTTTCCTTTTGTCTTCTTAGTGCAAAACATATGCAAATAAATTGTGTACCAACATTCTTGAACCTGTATTTTAACACCCTGCTCAGCACATCTGAACCAAAGGTGAGCAAAAATCTAAAGAAAACAGAAATTAAAATCTTTTAAATACAGAAATAAACACAAAACAAGTGCTATTTATGTTTAATTATTTTTCTGTTATTCTCTCTTATTCTCCCCTCAAACTACAACAGAAACATGTATTGGAACTACTCGAATGTTATATATTATATATAAGTGTGTACTTATCACACATTTTACATATATGACGGCTCCAAAACCAAGTTAAACACACGATCTGATGCTTTTTGTTTAGTTTGTATATTGCATGTATGTATAACTGCAATGTTTTCTATTATGATCAGTTTTGAAATGAAGAATTCTGCATATATAACTCAAGTGTTTGAATTACATGCAAATAAACATATATAGGGTTAAAACAATACAGATCCGTGCTTTTACATTTAGATTTGTATTGGTGTTCGCCTTCTCTCCCATTGGCCTCAAACGCGGCATTGAAAGCTTTACAATATTTTGACATGTGTAGCCAATCACGTGCCTGGGAGCTACTTAGGCCCGCCTGGTCGCTCAGCCAACCAATCAGCGTTGTCCTTAAGTGCAGCTTGAGTTCCTGTAGTGAAAAAAGCACGTTGCTCTGACAGAGAAGTGGAAGAAGAGTTCTGTTCATTTCATCATCAGGTCGAGCTGCTGAGTTATCTGACGTCATGCCAACTGCAGGGTAAGAATGAGAGAAAAGCCACCTGAGGGGAAATCCCCATGTTTTATCATGATGTGTTTTTGAATGGGTCCATTGAAATGACTGGTGGAAGCACACTTTGAGTTTGAGTGTGATAGCCTCAGTGACTCTTTGACTTCTCCTCCTATTGCAGATGATGTAAAACTCCATCTTTTATGGTTGTTTCTTAGGTGTCACATGTGTCTCTGATTGTTTTATGAAAGTTGGGTAACATGGTTTGTAATGACTGTTGTCTGGAAGTGGACTTTGATTACTGGGATATCTTGCTGCTGAAAACTTCTACATGATGTGGTCAATTAGGGGAACTGTTAATTCATACTGGTTCCGTCTTTGACACATCAACAAGAGTTTGAATAATCCGAGAAGTGCCTGCTGTGCTGTGGATCTCCATCTATAAGGGGCAGGAAGTAACTCAATCCTTCACAGTTGTACATTTCTCAGCGCGTGCCGAGGAGCCATCTCTGCCAAAGTTATAAAAAATCCATTCATGAGTCTGAATCAGGCTTGTGTGCGTTCTCAAATGTTTGTTTCACTTTACTGTCTTGTGTGTTTTTTGCACGTATTGGTCATAGCAAGGAGTTCAGTCAATTTTTGAAACATGGAGGGGTCGTCCCTCATCAGAGTTTGAAGTTGGTTTAAATTCAGCAAATCGGGAGCAGATGATCGTCCGTGTCACAGCAGGACGTTTGTTCCGACTGATGTGTGGGTAGTTCCCCTAACACAATGTGTTTCTGTCTCCTCGCAGTGAAAACACGCTTTTTGGGATGGGAAACCCCTTGCTGGACATCTCAGCTGTGGTGGACAAAGATTTCCTCGACAAGTAAGCGGGGGACGGCTGATTGTTTCCACTGCATCTTCACATTTCTCTCTAATGTAACCGAACCACTCTCACTTCAAATTTTATTTTTATGTTTTCCTACAAGGTTTGGACTGAAGCCCAACGACCAGATCCTCGCTGAAGACCGGCACAAGGCCTTGTGAGTCAGAGCTTCACTGGGACACCACCACATGGTTCACTGGGACTCCACCACATGCTTCACTAGTGTAATGTGATGTGGCCCCAAATAAGGGCTACACCGGTCACTTATACCCATTACTTCCATTTTAAACCCGTGTGCTGTGCTTATAATAGCCAAGTCATAAATTAGACCTCTGTAACCAGGAGCCTCGGAACTCGACACTCCAACATGTGTCCCTTTCTGAATTAACTTCAAACTACGCTACACCGAGATGCCTCTGGATTTACTCCTGCTTTAAGCTAAATAGTAAATAGATATGTTTCCTCTACATGCTATGACACAGACACCAGGGGATTTATTCTGAGTCTTTGCTTAGCCTGCACATTCCCTTTGCAGACCCTCCCTCATTCACACTGCAAGCACATGCCAAACGGTAACACGATAACCTTCCTCGAAAACACGCTAGTGCGTTTGGCTCGTTGCTCTTTTGAAACGCAGCGGGATGTCAGCTCGGCTTGTAAACGGCAAGAAGACCAACTCGCATTAACACAGGATGGAGCTCAGCAGCCGGATGACATCCTGTTTCTTTTTCTGTGATTGAGTCCACATGGAGTCTCCTCTGGGAATTTGTCTGTTTTAGTACACACATAAAAAAGTGAACCATCTGAAAGGATGATGAGAGTGGGACTGGGGTCAAAAATGACACATTCATAAGTAAATGCATTTTCCATATGTACTGAACAAGTTTTGAAATTGAACATTTTGGAATTGTTTGAAAATTATGCTTGAATTAACTTTAATAGTTACTTGAGTGGTAAAACGCACAACTTTCTGAGTCTTAAAACTGTCAATGTTTTTAGTTGCACACTTACACAGCAACACACTCAAAGATATCAGTTCCCTCAATATGCCTGAAAAAAGAATCCTAGATCCGCCCCCTCATCTAGATTAGCAAACAGTTCCTGGGTTCTTTCTTGGCCCATGTATCTTACTTCCAAGTTTCAGTAAAATCGGTTGTGTAGCTTTTGCGTAATTCTGCTGACAAACAAACGGTTTGAAAACGCTCACTCCTTTGGTGGAGGTGAAAATCCAGGATTCAGCTTTGCACCAGAAACCCATTGTTTATTGGTCCGAGGCCTTAACTTTACATCAGGTATCAATAACATCTGACAGGATCCTGCTGAGTAACAGGATAGAAAACAAAGCCTCGGTGGATCAATCAGGCAGTTAAGAGCCTTTTTCCCCCCCAGAAGTTTTTATTTCTGTTGCCAAAATGCTCGAGGACAAACAACTCTCCTGCTCCACACTCACACATCCACTGCCCAGCACAACACGTCTTATCTGGTGAATGTAAGATAACCACATTGCTATCCACTGGGGGCACCTCTGCACTGGTGTTAAGGGAGGAGCAACTGCTGCTGTTACATTTCCCTGAACGCACATTTATCAGGTTGCAGATAGAGACAATGACCTTCTGGTCACGTTGTGCGTCCCCGGTAATTGCATTAGCTGACATTTACTGTGATATAACACCAGCATTTTGTTTATGATATGAAAACAAGTCTTCAACAACAGTCAAACAACAATATTATTAATTTGTACATTGAAAAATTATTGATTCGACTGTGAATTAAAATGTATTATAGCTGTTGCATTAATTAAAATTACATTCGTTCTTATGCTTATTAGCAGAACATGTCAGAGTATTTTAAAATACATTGAATTAAAGTTGAGCTCGTCAGTTATTTGCTATCTGTCTGTAGTTTGATTTGGATCCAGATGCACATAAATCATTTTCTGTTATTGAACACAGACAGAGACGGTTTGTGGTTTAATTATTTAATAAATTCTACATTAGTAAAATATAAATGCATAAGTTCAGGGGAAATAACTGTGAAATTAAAACAGCAGCTGCAGCGTATAAACTCTCTAAAGACAAATCAGCCCGTCAGACTGTCTGCACCTTACAACCGGCCACCTTGTCAGGTCTTGTTACTTGACAAAGGGACACATGTGACCTGGGGCGGCGGCGGCGGCAGCGGCGGCACAAAGCAGCAGCATCATCAGCAGTGTTGTTCTCCTCCAGCACAAAGGCAGCGGTGTTATCTTTAGCCCAACAGACACCGTTCCCTCCACATTCTGCACAAGGTCAGGCCAGGATTAACATGGTGCTTAATTCCCCCGCACAATGCGTTTCAATGCATACAATACCGCACACACACACAGAGCAGCACTCATCGCCATCACGCCTGTCAGCTTGTGTCTGAATGTACACGTGGGATTTTTTTTTAAACTTAATACAGTATGGATTATGAAGAGCTGCGGCTGTAGATGCTGAGATAGGAGCCTTCCTGGTGCCTCTGTGTGGTCGGTGGAAAACGCTTCAGAGTGCAAAGAGGTCAAACACAAGGTCATTGATCTGCGGCTGAGGAAGACCTGGGCCGAAGAGTTGTGACGAATAACATCGTTACTGGAAAAGGCCACAATAGACTTACAAGCCGAGGCGGCTAACACTATTGTTGTGCTTATGAATCTACACAGTGTAACATGATTCATTTCTTTCCCCTATCACCCTGGTGGGGGAGAGATCATTGGATGCAGTGCGCTGTGGCCATGCCTTAATTCAATTATCTAGTCACAGCAGAGCCCATCTAATCCTGTTGTGGCTGAGAAATTGCCGGCTATACAGTAGAAACCATCAGAGTTCCTGTTAGTACCGGCTGGGGACTCGATATATTTGTGTTTTTTCTCGGCTGAATACACAAACAAAGGAAAGTTCTTTAAATGATCGATAAATCATTTGAATATTCCAAACGTTCAGTGGTTACAGCTTCTCAAATCTGAAGATTTCCACCGCCTCTCTGACTCTCATCATTATGAATTAAAATATAATGCCGTAAGTAGATCATCGCAAAATTGTTGATAATCGGTTGATTTTCAAAGGCCAAAAGTCACAGTTTATGACTTAAATATAAAGATTTACTAGTTTTCTTAATAAATGATGACAGTAGATTGACAATCTTTGAGTTTACACAGAAATTAAATTCAAAAACAATTGACATGGTTGCCTTTCTGTTTTTTTCTTTTATTTTTTATTCATTTACTAAACATTAGATGAATGCATCCACACATGTAAACATTATTAATTAGAGAACTGACTAAATAATCAAGACAACCCACATTTTTGAATAGTAATAAGTTGCAGCTTAAATATAAACACTAGATATAAGTATTAAAAACACAAGACTGAACCGCTTGTTTACACTGTGTGACAATAACAATGGGCACTGTATAGTTTTATTTTGAATCAATCCCACGTACACATCCTGCTGCTGTAAATCCACATAGGTTCCCCAGTAGTGTATTGATCCACAGCTAATCCCTTTAGAAAACGTGTTTAAAATAAATCAGCTGGAAACTACAGTGCCCAGCTGCTCAGGGACACTCCTGAACCTTTTAAAAAGTGGAACTACACTGTACTGAACTATTTCCTTTCATGTTCCGCTCTGCTGCAAAAACACTGACTTCCTGAGTGTCCTTGTTGCTTTGTGGTTAAAACACATACCATGTAGCCGCAATGTCCCCGCTTGGCTTCCGGCCCCAGACTGTTATTACATGTCATACCATGTACTGCACTCACACCCCATGTGTGTTTCTAGTATCTAATAAATAGATCTTTGAAACAAACCTAACTCAGTTCATAAATCACAGTGTAATCTCTGAGAGAATCATCCGTGTGAGGCAGCTGCTGCTTGTCAGTGCTCTGTGTGTCAGTGGTTAGTGGTTGGTGAGTCATGTTGCATTGAACATGCAGGTGCGTATCTTATTCAGATGATATTTCCCCGGTGGTTAGTGAGCGGCAGTTGAAAAGGTCGATTTGAGAAGTTGTTGGTTTTTGAGTTGAGGCCTCCAGTGTTTTGGAAATGAGGGTACGAGAGGAAACCGACTAACCGACGCACTGTCCCTGACTTCCTCTCTGCACCGCGTACACATGTAATGTTGTCATGTAACGCTGGAGCATGTTTCTCACTCTTTACAGTCACTGCTGCCATCATGTGGCTTGACTAGTGCTGGGTTAGTGGGTTTGTACTGGTGTTTTATAACTTGCAAGGATCCAGGGAGTGCAGATTGTATTTATCTCACATGATTAGAGCCCGACCAGTAAGGATTCGTGGAGACAGATATGATATATCGAGGCAAGTTAGGGATGTTATAGAGTAACCAAATGCTAAGTTATGTTTTAACTCAACTTTAGGCCATTTAAAAACGATCAGTTAAAAGAAAACACAAATAAAACCAAATATATCGAACTTGAATTAAGAAAATAAACGTTTGTATGTGAAATGCAATCAAGTTTTTCATAAACCGGTAGTGATGTTAGTGAAAGGCTCATGTCAGTCGGGCTCTACACGTGATCCCACAAATATGATCATGACATACTACATATATTATGTTGAATTATTCATCAAGGTTGTATTTTAGTAAAGAAGGGTCTTGGTTTGAATCCTAGTTTTTGGCGGGGTCTTCCTGTGTGGTGTTTGTATGTTCTCCCCATGTTTGTGTTGTCTTTTCCTATCCCACAGTCCAGAGACATGCAGGTGGGGGTTAGGTTGATTAGAAACCACCCTGTCAATGGTTTGTCTCAGTATGTCGGCCCTGTGATACACTGGTGGCCTGTCCAGGGTGTGACTCCACCTCTCGCCCTATGTCAGGATTGGTTCCAGCCCCCCTGTAACCCTTAAACCATAAGCGCTATGGATAGACGCCACAACAGTGTCGAATGTCTCTGCTTCTCACTTTTCTGAATTGCAGTAAATCGGGTATGTACCTCTGGTGGCCAGCAGGAGGCAACAGTCGCCTGCTGTTTTCTACCTCGAGGAGCCTCCAAAGGAAACAACATGTCAACCTAATGAAAACACGCCTCTTTCTGCAGGAGATTATAATGTGGGCAAATAGACGTTTTGTTTCAGGATAACAAGGCATTATGGGTGTTTTTAGTGCACGCAGCGTTTCATAACACACCAGCCACCCAATCCCTCCTGGGCTCGCTAACCACATCATATTAGAGCTAATGATTATCAGTGTCAAATGAGTGAGTCGTCGTTATTGAAAGTGTATCGTCACCTCTGAGGGGGGGGGGGGGGTAAAGATCAGCTGGCTCGTGAAGATTACTCTCGTTCAAACATTTGTTTTATGGCTCCCTCTGTCCGATGATAATTAATTGTTTACTTTCTCATCTCTAGATGATGGCGTGACTCTTTTCAGAGGTTGTTTGCTCACAGCAATTAAGTTCATCAGCACTCATCCTCCTCCTCCTCCCTCTCCCTCTCCCGCTCTCTCTACCCCTCGCTCCCTCCCCTCTTCTCTCTCTTTCTGTGTGCTAAATGCAGATTAGCAGCGTCACAATCGCATCCAGAATGAGAGTAAACTCCTCATTATGCCGTGTGACCCTCTGCTGCATGAATAATTCAGGGCTGCAGTGTTAGTGGCTTGTTATTAGCATTCCCGATGGCGACGGGGAGAGGGAACGAGCGAGAGAGAGAGGGCGGGAGGCTCATATCACTGACAGGGCTGACTCAGGGGGATCAGCGCTGGATTGAGACACACATCACACACACATCATCACACGACACAGGAGATCAGTGGAGGTGCCTCTCCACTCGCACACCCCGCTGTCTGTGTACATCTCGCACACCCCTGCTGCTGCTGCTGCTGCTGCCGTGAAGCTCAATCTGCTTACTGGGAGGAAAACAACAAAGGCCCCTCTCACTGAGTACATGCTAAACACTCTGGCTCCTGGGTGTGCGTGTGATAGATTCTGCTCTGTAAACACACTTGACTCTACCCCTCCTTTTTTTTTTTCATAGTTTTATGTTTTTAATATATAACGAAGCGAACCGCGAGTGCTAGAAACCCCCGGCTGAGCTACCCTGGTGTGTGAGGGGGAGAAACACTCTCTGTGTGTGTGTGTTTGTGTGTGCTCACATGCAAGCATGCGTGCAGAAGCTGCATGTGCTTGCCATGGTGCCACTTCACTGGATGCACTCATGCTTGACTGAGTGTGTAGACACATTACTACACCCCCCCCCCCCTCCCCCTTTTTTTTTTTAAACTTCCCATTGGCCTCCTCTGTTGCTGAGGCTGAGAGGTGTACCACAGTACTTAAACTCACCTCCGCCGGCCCACTGGGAGGGAACAGAGGGCAAAGGTCACGGGCCTGCAACCATCAGCCGACCGCCGAGCCAAAGAGGGAGCGCAGAGATTAATGGCACTCAACTGGTAATTGAGACATCAGAAACATGTTCGGCTGCCAACCGCGCTGCTGTTTATGTTTTATTGATACGCATGAATTCCACCATTTGGGGCGCTTGCATAAATATGACATGCTCACCAGAGCTGTACTCGACTGTGAGGAATGTGGATCTAGACCTTTTGAATTATGAAACGAGAAAAACCTTTCAAATAATTGAAAGAGAGGCGGTGAAAAGAAAGCCCCCCCCCCGTCTTGCTGTGCTGTGTTCCTGTGGATGAAGGGTGCATCGCGCCGCAGTTGGAGCCTCGCATGCTGCATTATGAGAGACGGCTGATGCAATCATAATTAAGGCTCGTCCTTGCTGGCGCTACAGACGTCTCCCTCTGGTTGAAGGCGGCAGCCAGCAGGTGGTGCCAGAAGGAAACCTCACAAGTCAAAGGGGGCTGGAGAAAAACATAATCCACATCTCTGTGCATGTGGGCGTCCCCTCTCTTCCTCCCCTCCCCTCCTCTCCCTACAACTCCCCCCTTTTAAAGAGCCTTTTATAATTAAAATGTGGGTGTCTCAGCCAGTACATACAGCATGTTCAGTTCCGAAAAGCATCCTCAGGGCTATTTTTAGTCGTCCTTGTTCCCCGGCAGCCGCACAGGAAAAGCCAGTGATGGTATCAGCACCTTGGACATGTGGGCTAGTTAGTGTGCTGTCTGTTCTGATGATTTCTCTACAGCAAGCCTGTGCGGGGGCAGAGATGGGAGGCCTCGCTGGTGAGCGGCGACACTCCCCGTGTATTTAAAGTTCACACTGGGCCATATGGTCCCCGCAGCAGGGGGTGTTGGTGGCATTATTCACACGGAGAGGCTCTGAATCACCAAGATCCCGGTATCAACCTCCGCGATAAGGGGAACGTCTCAAAGGCTTTGTGCTCGGGCTCCGGATCCCAGTCCCCAGGAGAACACCAGAAGCCTCGTCCTTGCGTACACACTCGCTCTCTTCCCACTCTCTCCCTCGACGTGTCCCTCTTTCCCTCTGTCGCTCTTTCATGTCCTCGCGCAAACACACACTCACTCTCACACTCCCTCTCCCACATCCACACAGCGCGGTGTGACAAACAACGCCACCCTCTGCAGCGCCAAGCCAGAAACCTGTGACATTTCAGACGAAATAATGTGAGATCATCCGCCATGACCAGATTTTGTCCCCCCCCCCCCTCCCACCTCGCCTAATCCTTGAGTGCAGCCTAATTAAGTACAAACAGCGGTCCTCGGTTAATGCCAACAAATGAGCTGCTGCTGCTGCTGGATCGGCCGATTATTAAAGGGATGCACATTTGTTGTTTCTGCATCCTAATGCAATTACTCACCCATCACGACCATGTAATTGTGCCGTCATTAATTGTGCATCCAGTCTATGATGCATAAAGGCTCATGTAAAGACTCGCAGTGGGGTTTTCAGCGCACCCAGGGACTCGAGGCGGGTTTCCTCAGCTGAACGGGGATTTACCCAAATGGATGGAGACACCTGAGCGACGGCGATATCGTAATGCCCTTTTGTGAGAATCAACATTCATCCGTTACTGCAGTCTATTAGAAGATGTCAGAGGATGGGAACAAGGCCCCCGCTCGCTGTTGGAATCATGACTCATTTGTGTTCGGCACTTTTATGCGCCTCATTCTTCGCCATCTATTCCCATCCTGCTCTAATGTGCCACTGATAAGAACGTCCTATTCATTCTGCGTTCCTCACCGGCTGCTATAAAGAGAGACAGAGTGCGAGAGAGAGAGAGAGAGAGAGAGAGAGAGAGAGAGAGAGACTCTACAGGCATTGAATGAAAAGCACATCTTTTTCTGAGGAGGGCGAGCGAAGCGGTGGAAGATAATTATTGATTTGAAATAAGAAAAGATAAGGCTCAACCTTGAGCAGCACAGCGATAGCGCGCAGAACAGAATAATTAATGGGCCTGTCTTGTGTCGGGACAAGCTTTCACAGTGAGACGAGCGTATTGATTTTAAACAGATAAACTGCGTAACCCTTTTGTGAAGGGGTTTGACAAACAATTTAATTGGGGGGGAAAACAACAATATTCCTCACCCTCTCCATCTCCCTTTCATCACCTCCCCGAGCTGTTTTTCCTGCGCCTGACCTATTGAAACAATTACTGTGCATCAGGCCTTGTACTGCCTCCAGACTACCAAGGAAGGTTTTTGGGGTGTAGGATGCACACGCTGATTGGGGAGGGGGCGGGGGATCTAATCAATGGCGGAACCTGTTCCCCCCCACACCAGATGCTTGTGTTGAAACTGGGATTACTGGAGCCTTTTAGCTGCGTTGCCCCCTCGCTCTGCTTCTGTCAGAGAGGGAGAGAGGGAGGGAGAAAGATGGATCTGCCCTGTTTAAATGTACCTGCCTGCTGGAGCTGAAGCAGAGACAATTTACTGTTCCTGTGCAGCCCTCCTCCTGCCTAATCCCCAAGGAGAGCCGCAAAGTCCTCTCACTTCTTCCCTTGCCCTCCCCTGATTAGCGATAGGGGCCGTTTGATCATGTTTCCCTGCCCGTCCTTGTGATTTGTAAGCTGTTTAAACGTGAATGAGGCAATTAAATCCGGACGAGCGGCGCGTAGGAGAGTGGGTGCCGCGGTGATCATTAGCGATGAATTACCCCGGTGTGCACTCAAACACTTGGGAGGACTTTCAGGCCGACCACTCCCGAGGATCCAGATCCAATCTAGCCATTGATTAACAGAGACTTGTTCTTCCTGTGAAATCACTCGACGGGGATTTTAGGGCACTCATCCGGTCTTATCGAGATAGGCTAACATCAAAGGGGAATGAGGAGGGATTGGGTAAATGGGGCTCGCCTTGCCCTCCATGTGAGAGACTTAGACGAGCAAATCTTGAATTATTGCCTCATGTAAATAATCTACTTGCCTCTGCTTTTTTTTGGGTGGGGGGGGGAGGTGAGAGAGGAACTCATGAGTCACTCGGGGCAGAGAACACTCATCGTACTTTCAAAGCTCTCATATTTCCCTTGATGGGAATCAGCGGTGGGGGCTCCAGCTCCAGGAATGTAAACAACACAATGTTCCTGACTTGAGAGATCGGCCCCGAACAGTTTGGATGTGCTAAGCTGGGGGGGGGGGGGAGAGATGTAACGGTATTATTAGTTTTTGAGGAGAACGCTCATATCCTCTGAATACAAATGTTGCATTCAGGAGGTTAACTCGCCTGATTTCAATATGATTTGATTTAGGCTGAATAAATAAGTGCCTCTATTAGTCTCAAATTGGAAGGTATGAAATTGAAAAATAGCACAGAGTGGTATTTAACCAGTGTGTCAGGGGGGACATGTTGCATAACGGGGGCCGTCCATGCATTAGCGGTATGCATGGCATAGTTGGAATTGCTCTGAACGTCACCGCCGCGTTTTGAAAAGCGGAGGTTACCGGCTGAGGACATTTTGTTCAAAACAATTTTCTTTTTCTCCGCTCCCTCCCGTCAGCGAGTGAGCTCAGGCTGCAGTAGATGGAAAAGGGATTTTCTCTCCCTAAATGGCCACGGGGGCCTTTTACGGTGTCACTGCTGTGGGATCACATGATGTTTGAGGGTGTAAAGGTCTCGAGGCAGCTGCTCCCTTTCGGATGGGATTTTCGAGGCGTCCAGGAGCAGGGCCCCATGCTGTCTGCGCTGAAAGGTGGAGCAAATACTTCTAGGGAGGAAGAAAAAAATATATATAACCTCAGTAGCCGTGTGTCTATTTGAAATGGGTTCTGGAGTCCCTCGGCTGCCTTCATGTTATAAACACCCACAGTGCTCAAATTCTTCCTTTGTCAAGAAGTCATAACAGGTGTCTCAGGAAGGATTTTTTTTTTTCTTTGCTTTTCCCGGTTAGCATATTTTCCACTTGCATGGAAAGTTTTTTTTTTTTTCTTTATTGGAAACATTCTGCCCTGGGTGGACCCCGCGCCTTGAGACCTGATATGCAGACTTTCTTTGAAGCAGTAAACGTTACTTTCACACTTGCTCAAAATTCGGCCATGCCTAGTTAAACCAGGTTGTACACCCCTGGCTGACATGTGTTGGTAAGCCACGGTGCACTTTGCATACAGATTGCTATACTCCTGCGGGGCGAGTATATGCAACAGGCACAACGTATTACAAGTTTTAAGCGAGCCCCCTCCCTCTTAAAAAAAAAAAAAAAAATTGCACCTTTGACCTCCCTTGAAAATGTTTTTTTAATCCTAAAAAGGGAAAAAGCATTGGCACTGTGCTGCAGAGCCTGTACATAACCACCACCCTCCCCTGGGATAACTCAAGCATTTTCTCAACAACCCCTCTCACTCGGTTAATTTAAGGGTGGAATTGCAGCGCAGCGCCAGTGGGAATGCTACGGTGCACCTTGAACTATTTACCATCTCATTGGATTCCCCCCCCCCCCCCCCCCCACTGATGTAAATACACTCCTCAAATGGACAGTCTTCAATTTACAGTTGAGGTGAAAAAGGGAGTCGAGGACCTCCTAATGTGTCGGCTCGTCTCGACTGCAGTTGGGTCAATTTCCTGAGCAAAGTGGACGTGTTTATATAGCCTGCCCCCTGGGAGGCTGTTTGTGTGAGCGACGTGGAGAATGCACATTATTCATGTCCGCGGCTCCCCAGATAAAGACTCTATCTCGCTGCATAGCCCGGCTTTGCATCGCGTTACGCACAAGCATGGGAGCTATTGATGCTTGAAATGGCAGTATGATGGGGAAAATACACAAAAAGTGATGGAATCAGAGTCGAGACTGCTCCTTTGGTTTGTGTTTGGGAAAAAGTCTTTTGCAATTGTTTACTTCCCATTCCCCAATGTCATCTCTGTTGTCTTGACTCATCGTGTTTAGTCTGGTACAGTCGTTTCTAAACTTCGCTGCATGGTTCCGACATCAAACAATTAATCAGATGTGCTCGCTCCCTAAACACAGTTATTTAACTATGAGATTCGTTTTTTTCACACACTTCTAATTCCCTGAAAAACAAAAATGATGATGAACAAAATGAATGAATATGTATTCTATTATTAGTTATTTAGATTGCTGTCTTCCGGTTGCCCAGAAATGAACTCAGGAATTCATATATTTAGAGCAACATTTTCTTGAAGAAAAGAGAAAGTACTCTTGATATTTCTGTCCCGTGCTATCAGCCATTCTTAGTCTCTCCTTTTAATTATTGTCAATAAGCTTCTGCAGCTGCTCTGTGCTCACAAGGAAACAGGTTGCTAACTTTTCTGTTCTTTGAAAACAGTTGTTCCCAGTTCTCCCCCCCCCCCTCCCCCCGAAACACGTGTTCAGCCCCAGCAGCTGGAAACAAGGTTGATGAGACTAAACTCAAAACCGTAGATTAATGATCCTGACCTTCAAACAATGAGCTTTAAGAGACGTGTCTGGTGACAGTTTGCAGCTTTAAGCCACCGAAAATGTATTAAGATGAAAATACTCTGTTTGCATGTTAAATTCATTATGTTACCATTATGTTAGCAAGCTAGGTCATGTATGCTTATTTTAGCATGCTTAATACACAAGATATAATGTCATATGAAATTACAGATGTGTTTTGCATGTTAGCAGGTTGTGATCCATGTTTTTATGTTAAACTGGTGCTACACTAATAATCATGTGTATTCTTATTAGCATTATTATTAGTGTCACATTTGTATTAGCATAATTATTGTAATTATTACTATATGTTAGTCTGGCTCATATAACATTCCTATTCTTATTGGCATCATTTTAGGTATTATTTGTAGTATTATTAGCATAAGCATTAATATTAGTAGTAGTACATGTCAATCAGATTCATATTAGGATTACAACTGGTTAAGGATTCAAAGGTCATTAGGATCTACTGTCTAAATTGATATTTCACTCTTTTCACCCTCTCGGTCACAGCTGCTCCTCCTCGATATCTGTGCTCCCTCCACCTGAAATCCACTGTCCTGTCTCCATCATGAATGTCTCCTCTAACAACACCTGTCCTTGTCTTTATTCCAGGTTTGAGGAAATCGTCAAGAGGAACAAAGTTGAATATCACGCTGGTGGCTCAACCCAGAACTCAGTGAAAATTGCTCAGGTTAGTCTCCTCTGGCCCCTCTGCAGTGCGCCTGAATGTGTTTTGAATACACAGTGGTGTGCTTGTAACCTTAGATTTGTCAGCCTGGCAGCCCTGGGAATACAGAGCATAGCTGCACAGCAAGTTGACACATTACAGTTCTAGGTGTTGTGAATTCATCAGACCTGCCGTGGAAAGAGAAAGGCAGGAAGGGATTCATAATATTTGCAGTGTTATCTAGTTGGCCTAATTTCCTGAGACATATCAAACATCAATTAGAGAGAATTACAAGTAGATGCAATTAAAATGTCACAACAAATTACATCTAACAAACGCTGATCGACTCCCTGGCTCAGAGACAGATTCCAGCATCTAAAAGGAATTGGTGATTGTCCAAATCTAAAATGGCAATCTGAACTTGAGACGATTATTCACTCCGAATCCGCTTTTGTTTTTATTTTGTGTTGTGTGTGTGTGTGTTTTTTAAGGGACTGCAGCAAGTCTGTGAATTTGACATGCAGTGATTAGCTGCTGATAAGGCTTTGGTCTGCTCACGATAAACAAAGGAAAAGCATCCAGCTGAAAAAGAACTCTACCGAGGAAGAAATGAGAGCAGAAGCTAATTGAGAGGCTGATGTTTGTGAAATCTCTCGCTCACTCTCTCGCTCTCTCTCTCTCTCTCTCTCTCTCTCTCTCTCTCTCTCTCTCTCTCGCTCATCCGTGTGGGTTTTTTTGTTTGTACATGCCAGTACAGTGTGTAGAGTTCGGATTTGTACACATGCGCTTGTGTATGCACGCGTATATATATATATATATATATATATGTGTGTGTGCGTGTGTCTCTGTGTGTATTTAGCACAAGATGGATACAGAGGGAGGGAGAGAGAAAGCAGGCAGGCCCCCTCAGGCTGCCACCATCTCCATGCTTTGGAGACAGTAAACATCCTTTAAAAGGAGCCGCTCTGCACCTCCACACAAACACTCTTTAATTATCAAGATCAGAGCGTTTGCATAGACTTCACTCACTCACAGACAGTAACTGCCAATTTAATGTTATTCTTTTCAGCAACAACTTCCTCCTTATTTATTTATTTTTATCTTTTGTACTTGTTGCAGTTGAATTAAAAAAAAATAAAACGACTTTCCCAATTGAGTCAATTACACCAACCTTGAAAACTGTAATCTCAGATTTTTAAAATGGATTATTTCTGTGTCTTGTCATTACACCAGCTAAAGCCATGGGTTTAGTGGGTCTGCCTCAGTTAAGACAAAGACCTTGACAAGGATTTGTCATGTTTTATTTAGCAGGACATTGAAGAAACTGCCGCAAGGTGCGTGGCCACTCCTCGGGGAAATCAGATGCAGAAGGAGATTCTTAGTCCGGGCGTTTTCTGGAAAAAGAGCCGTCATGGCCTCTGCGCCATGAGAGAAGCATTCAGTCAACTGAATTGCTCTTATAATGGTGCGGTAGACTCCAGTCAAATGTTATTCTACTCTGTTTATTTGGATATTTACCCCTTCAGAGGGGAGATGTAGATCTGATGCCGAAATGCTCAAGATAATAGTGTTTTCGTCCCACACCCAGAAGTCTCACAAACAGTTTCTGTCAATATATACCTTGAAGCGATGACTTTTCCACATTTCACTTTCACTTGATGGTGTTCTTTTATAAAAAATGTATAATGCATAACCGGCTCCCAGATTATCACATTGTAGCACCTGCAGTATGTGAAACTTCAAACCGTGCTGTATTGTGGAAGCTGAACCTTCAAACACGAATGATATGCACTGCAGCACTGAATCCACATCAAAGGGCCCGGTGACTAAATGAGATGCTCGATCCAGGGCAGGTTTGCTCGGGAGCGCCATCGCCGCTGGAGGAGAGGGAGAGGTGTTCAGAGGATTTCCACTGGAATCGCTGCACACGCTGGGAAAACCCAGGGTGTGGGAAGATCAATGCCTCCGTCAGTAGAACTCGTACTCTCCTCCACAATCCGGCCGCTTCATCGGAGGCTGTAATAGGTTAAATACTACCGCTTCGTCCCGGTTAAGATTTCTGCACTATCAAGGAAAACCCTAAACCTCGGCTTTAGGAAGATACAGAATCAATGGTAATTGGATTTAGTCAAATGAGAATTGACCAAGCTGGAGCTTAGATGGATAAGTATTGTTTTCCTCTAACCGCTGTCTCTGCCCTGCTCTTTGATTCGAGTCATCCATAGCGATGTGAGCTAGTCGTCGATTGGTTGCGCTCGGCGTTATCTTTAGTGCTGGGACATTGCTTTTTTTTTGTTGTTTTCATCTTTCATGGGTTACGGCTCCTGTCACAACTTATCCATATTCAAAGCAGACAAACTAGAAAGATCCAAGGTAGATGCATCAACACACTTGTACGTCTCCTTTAGCTTTGCACTCCTCGATAAGCTTTAGATCTTGTTTAGATCTCGTCAGTGAAGTAGCGGGGCTTGTATTCAGAGCTTCCTGGCTCTGATTCTAAAGGGGCGGGGGGGGGGGGGGGGGGGGGGGGGGGTCGGGGGAGGAGGGAAAGCAATGATAGAAGTGTGCTGGAGGTTGTTGTCTTTGCCCAGGCTCAACCAAACACCATGCCCTGAAGGGGCATCCGACATAAAGGCTCACCCCGTGGATGTTGTGGCGCTGTAAGGTAACAGAAACCAGCCCAGCGTTGTTTGCTCACATTCAGCCCGGCACTTCAAAGGGCTCTCTCCTCAGATTGAGTTCGGCGGGAAACATATTTATTTCAGGCATTTACAAAGTTAAAGGGGAAGAGGGAAACAACTATGGGCTTTGTGGGCATGTGATCCAGAATTTGGTACGGTGTTTATCACAGGTGACAGAATCCGTGGGGGGGGGGGGGGGGGGGACACTCGGTTGACTGGAGGGCTGTATCAAGAAGCACAGTCAATTCATTTAGACAGAACATCAAAGTCCTCCAACAGCTCCTTGGGGCCCAGAGATTGAAGTCTGAGCAGAGACAGGCTCATAGGGAGTTATTGCCTCTGCCAGGGAAGTAGATCCTACTCCGAGTGCCTCGTGTAAACCGTGCATTCTCATTATGATCCCCACAAATCAACGCCACTGACGTATTCTACTTCTTTGCACTGTAAGCAGTCTTTGTAGCCGTTCACCAAAGGGACAAATTGCCTTGTGTAAGTGCTCCGGTCGTGAACGTGTCACAAAAAGTTATGATTAAGTATGTTCCCTCCTCTTTATTTAGATTTTTGCGTGGCACTTGAACGCTGCCTCATCAATTCACTGTGATGTCTTAATTATTGTTTAGAGCTTTTGAGAAATCGGCCGTCTCTGTTATGGTTATGATGCCTGTTCAACATTTCCTCAGACTTGGTCAATCGTGGAAAAGGGGTGAATGGGGCCCAGGCTTGGATGTTGGCTCTGAGCTCTTAATTGGAAACGCATGTGCTCCGCGCTGTTCAAAAGTTGTATTTAGAGAAGCAGGAAAAAAAAAAATTCCCCTCCGCACTACTTGACTTAGAGAGAGGTCCTCACCAGCTCATATTTTGTAGGGGAATACTTAAACTGGGTTTGATGTCTCATTGAAGGCATTGACTTATTTCTCCGGGTGAAAATATTCCATGACCTAATGTTTGGCTTTTGCTGCTCGTTTTGTTAAATAAATAGAGAACAGCAGCTCGCCTCCATTCGAATGAGCTAAATGAAGAAATACCTACGTCTGGTACCACTTAGAGAAAAGAGGACAGTTAAGGAGAAAGAGTGGAGCTCTTTGTGTTCAAACTATGTGCCTGAACTTTCTGGAGGATGTGCTTATTCGCTAAAAGAGGGCATTCACTCTTTCCCTCTCGCGTTCTGTTTTTCTCTCTCGTGCATTCTTCTCACCCTTCATGATATAGTGTCAAGGCAAATATCCTTTGTCTGTAGAGAGACTTGAAGGGCTGTTGACACGCTTGATGGCCGACCTTTCTCTGGCTTGTCGGGGATCTGCGTGAGACCTTTTTGTTTTGGTTTTTCGATCACACTGAGCGAGCTTGTAGCCGCACAGATCTCGCCCGCAGCTGTGCTGGAATGAGCATGCTAATGACCGATTAAAACCTGAACCCTGGTGGGCCTTTGAGTTCCTCGCCGCAGAAATCAAGCCTCTCAAGTATGCGCCTGTTGTTAAAGCAAAAGCCCCTTGTTTGTTTTAAGACAGGTTAATTGCGGTACCACTGTTAGCACCCGCTCGGAGCCGTTTTATGGCACCAGGGTCTCGGCGTTTCCTTTCCCCCATTACGAAGCAGCGGAAGGTCACAGTCTGTTAAGCCTCTTGTGAGAGATGCATGGAACCAAATGGATTTTTTTCTTCCCCCTCTCTCTCTCTCCTTCCTCCTTCCCATCTCCACTCATTCTCGTCCTTCCAGGTGTGCAAGTGTGCTCTTTGGGGTGTGTGGGGGGGGGGGGGGGCTGCCATTGTTTTTTACCCGCCACAAGCAGCGGAAGCGAAGAACGGCTCATTCGCTTTGATGAGTGATGTGTTCAAGCGTGGGCTTCAATGTCACCCGCCATGAGGCAGCTGTGAAGTCGCGGCTCACGTTTGCGGTGCCATTTACTCAATGATGAAGTGGGGAGATCTCCGTCGGCTCCACAATCCACCTCCCGTTTACACACACGTGTGCGAGCGCACACTGTCTCCGGGACACGTGTTCCTCCCACCTCAACTCTATTGTGACTGTGTGTCGCAGCTAATACTAGTGTGCATTAAACCTCCAGCTCTGTGATCACAATGATAAAGGTTGACTGGGCAATTATTCGTGGCTTTGTCAACATCGGGACTTGCTAACAGCTGATGGCCCCCGCCGCAGAACGCCGTCTTTCCCTCTGTTTCCTCGAATTAGATTTTCATAGGAAAATAATTTGTTTGATTTAATTTTCCTCTCTGATGGGCACGATTTGAGTTACCCTGGTGAGAAATGGCCCAGATTTCTGTATAGGTGACATATTACCGTCCCTCTTGAAGTTAATTTGCCATCAAATTTGCGACTTAATTTAAACTGCCAAAGGGAAGACATGGGGAGTGGATTGTAACTCATAAGTATGCATTGGAAGGAGTGTTGATTAACATTGAGGGCTCGAGAGACAGACTCACTCAATGTGTATCATCTGGTGCTGGAATTGAACGTGATATCTTGCATAACGTGTCCTTGCTTTAAGTCCTTGATTCCCGGCTCAGGAAGAAAGGCTGCACCGTTGGCTTGCTTGCTCTTTGTTTGGCTGTTGTACAGTTGCCCGAGCTCCAGGCGAGCTCTGAGTGAAATCTGAAAGGACCTGTGAAACAGGCAGTTGTCTATATACCTGGCAGCTTTCGCACATCAAATTACAGAGTGGTATTCTGCACAGGACACTTTGTACGCCTGACACGTTGCTGGATTCTGCAGTTAAATCCTTGCACTTGTATTCGCATGCAATGAACAAGAAAGTGCTCACATGGCTCAGTGATGCCTTTCAGACTGTAAACAATGGTTCATTAAATAAACTTTTGTTAGGAATCATGCTCTGACACAGGTCAAGTAAGTGATGAATGAAAGGATGATTGTGCATTTTACACAACTGTTCTACATGTTCATAGGATTATTGAACGATGCCCTTCTCTCATATTTCCCCGCAGAATGTCGGTGGCAGTCGTATTTATCTGGCACATTCTCAGCATGCTCCCACTCTTGTGGTTGAAGTGTTGCATAGCAACTGAGAAAAACAGCTTTAAATATTTGGTTAAAAAGGTTTTAAGAAAATAAAGAACAGACTGCAATTACTGTTCATTTCTCCAGAGTTCATAAGTTTAAGGAGCTGCAGAATTTGTGCCAAGTAATAAATGAAATACCAAATTAGGCTTTGTGTTTGCTTGGAAACGGTGTGTGTAGAATATTGCGTCCCCATTTCTGCCAATTCAGTTATTCATCTATAGCTATTTTGTTTACTGAATAAATGCTGGCAGCTGTCTGCACCTCCACTAATTCACAACTGGTTTTGAAACAAGGCTCACAGTAGTTTTTTCAGAGTGCAGCTTGGCTCGGTTTTAAAGTCGACTGAGTGTACCTGTGACGGGCTGGAAAATGTGTAGGTGAGTGCAAATTTGAAGTGATGTGCCTCAGGAAGAGGGATGGAGCGACATGGATGGGGGCGCATGTGGAGAGGGAGAAGGCTGGATGACGCACAGCAGGTGACAGACAGACACTAATAGTAATGGCTCTTATCAGTGCTTCGCTCGCTCCCTCTTTTCACATGGGCTCTGACATCCTCCTCCTACTCCACCCCCTCCATCTAGCAGGGGGTGCTGGGAGCTCGCTGGGATGTGCAGCCCGCTCAGACGGAAAGAGCCTGCCAAACACCGGTCCCCTCACATATAAATTGCATCATTAACATCGCCTAGATTATTCCAAGCTCTCCCACAGGGTTTATGGCAGCACTGGCTCAACTTAACTATTTGACTCGCTGAAGACGTTCAGGCTTCCTGCATGATGCTCAGATCTGTGGTGAAATGCATTGACTCTATTCTCTGTCAACGTTTTAAACAAATCCAGAAGAGATATGTCTGTTTTTTCTCCTCACTGACAGGCTTATTATTTAGTCGAATGCTCTTTATCGCCTGTCGTGAGTTGTCAAAACTGAAGCTGTGTGTTGTCATGAATGCTAAAGTCAAATGTATGGCAAGAAATAAGTGCTGTAGAACCTGGCTGATATCAATTTTTTAATATTTAATCGCAATATCATAATCATCATTAGTGATTCAAAGAAACAATTATATAAAATAATCAATTTTAACAAACAAACTGTTTTGTTAGAAACTAATTCTGTTTCATATATTTTTGAATTTTTTGTGAATTGACCTGGTAAAAGTATTATGCTAAACAATATCAAGGTATTATTGAGTGATATTGTTTATGCTTTATACGTTGATGAGTCCCATTGGCAGCTGCTGCAGAGCACTGGTCATCTGTTTATTCTAAATGTATTAATATTGAACAGATCACGGTTCCAAATCGCACCAAATTCGACATGGTACTAACATGGGACATAAACAACACACGT
Organism: Platichthys flesus; assembly: GCF_949316205.1. Lineage (NCBI taxonomy): Eukaryota > Metazoa > Chordata > Actinopteri > Pleuronectiformes > Pleuronectidae > Platichthys > Platichthys flesus. The sequence goes on along the minus strand of NC_084964.1, from coordinate 14,458,649 downwards.
GCCAAGTGTGAAGCTGATTAGATGAACGATTCTCAAAATATGTGAGCCACATACAGACAGCTCCCATGAATTATTGGATATATTGATTGTAAAATGAATATCTGATAAGATGTGTAATAGGCTAAATCAACAGCATTACCTAATATATTATAACACCTTAAAAGCCGACAAATTGATTGATAGTAAACAGTCTTTCAGTCCCAATTAAAATTCCAGGAAGATGTTATTAATTCATATCAAGGTCTTTACTGTAAACGTAATCACCAAACACTTCCTCTCTCTGTGTTGCTTATCGTCCAGAGGTGCACCTTGACGCCTGATGCGCTGCACCTCAGATCAGTTCCTAAGCCCTGTTGACATCTGCAGCAGAGCTGGATGGAGCCTCCTCCTCAGATCAGTTGGCAATTAACGCTGTAATTACTGCTGGAGTTCAGGGTTAAGCTCTGAGTTAAAGGTCGGAGCAGCAAACATTTGATATGATCCTCTTACTCTATTATCCTTTCTCACTACTACAAGGTTTTACCTCATGGGGAGAATGCATTACACAAAGCCCCCCTGGCAATTACTCCTCAATGGATATCCTCACGGTGCATAGTCCATATGATTAATCTGGAATCCCCTCTGCCCCCCGTCCAACCGCAGGCCTGGCTCTGCTTACCATGCAAGTTTAATTTCACCTGAACAAATGACTCCTTTAGACAAAAAGTGCCAACCTTTTACTTTTACTGGCTGCTTGGGAGAGAGAAAAAACACACACAGGTGGGCGAGAGACGGAGAGCACCACCTCCTGCAGTAATAACAGATATCCCAACAAGGAGAGAAAGGAGGGTTGGGGTCAGACTGGTTTGGGTGGTGGTGGTGGTGGTAGTACTTTTTTGGAGGGAGGGGATGCTTTAATAGACTTGAATAAAAGAACATTTATTTTTGTGCTCCGGCCTGTAACAGCCTCAGGAAATAGTTCAGTCTCTTGATCGGGAGCAAATCCTATTAACTTACAGTGCTCTCACTCAGGGTAATGGGCTCCACCTTGAGCCTTGGGAGAGCACTTTTCCCTCTGACACATTGATACCGGTGTCTGGAGGGCTCGGCGTTGGGTAGTCTAACACTCGGGCAGAGACTAATCAAGTCAAACAATCTGCCGGGGCTGGAGCAACACGGAGCGAGGATGTTGATATCCAGCGAGCTCATTCAACAGGCCCCTTCACACGTTCCTAACCCAATACCAAAGGATCAGTGCACGGGATCAGTTCAAGATCAGGTTATTCGAGCCCCTGAGAATTGTAAAGCGATCCCCGAGCAGCTTTTGCTTTCTCAGGAGCTATCGGAGCTGTCGGCTCTGTTATAGACTGCGAGGGCCGGGGCCAAAGGGAACTCCTGGGGTCTCCATTTATTTCTGTCCAGCAGGGGAAAGGACTCTGCGAGAAAAGTGTTTGCACTGTATGTTTGTGTGTGAAAGTGAAAAAAGGAGAAACTCAATTTACAGTATGTGTGGGTAACCACGTCCCCAAAGCCAAACGGTACAGAAACTCCAATAATCTCTAAGTGAAAACGTCGGCCCCTCCACTTTATTATTTTCTGTCAGGAATCTGATGTTTCAGAAATGGCTGCAGTTAGTTTAACGCTGCCACACACTGTAATTAGCCCACTGCGAGAACCTCCGGAGAAAAGGGAGCTCTCTATCAAAGCATAACTACTCCAATTAAGAGACTGAAAATCGACTTTGTGGGTGGCAACAGATTCCCCCTCGGCTAAAGAAGCAGCAAATTGCTCATTTCCACACATGTCCAACATGTTTTTTTTCTAAACGTGTCCTAAACATGACCGGATTTGACGCTACGTGACTTCACTGATGGATCGCCACAGCCTGGACCCGCTCATAAATCCATGTTCAATGGCATGTTCTTCTCCTGTCACCATTACCCCTTGTGCCGGCTGTCATGCAGCTGTCTTATGTCTGCAGAGTTACAGTGTGCACCTGTCAGGTACAATTTATGGAGAGCAATTTGTTGTGTACCATGGGACTTTCAGTTTCTTGAGAAGCTTTTTTCTTTTTTCTCTGTTTTTTCTGTATTTGCTGCACTCGGCCGTGTGTCTCTTGGACCATTTCTTTTCCGAGTGTGCGAATCGACTATCTCCTGCTCCTGTGATTTGTTTTGTGCCCAGATGAGTTGAAGGATTACAAGCCCCCTTCTGGGGTTTTAGATTGTCTGAGAAGTGCATTGTCTCTGAGCTGAGGACAAGGCTGTTTTGGAGGTGCATGGCTTTAGAGGAAGTTAGTTCTTCTCAGGCAAGTCGGCGATAAGCCGTCGCCATCTCTGCTTGATAAGATGAGGAAATGAATGCGCACGCAATTAGATGTTTGTTCGTGTTATTGTTGCACGATTGAGCTGCTGCTTGTGCTCTCAGCGAGGATTATCGCCCTTAAGAGAGGGGGGGGGGGGGCATTACCAAATGACAGCCTCTCGTGTCGAACAAGTCAAGCTGATTCAGTGAATATAGACGAGGTTCCCACCAAACGTTCTCCTGCATGTTAAGGGAGCGGCGTTAACCTTGTTTTGATTTGCATCTCCTTAGCAATTAAGATAATATGTCGTAATTAGAATTTTTAATGTACCGCTGTGAGATTTTTGATAATTACACAGAATTCTCTGCGGTGATTTTCTCTTTGCCTGCTTGTCTTCACAGATGAATTCATGGCTGATTAGATCACTGCTCTAATCAGATCTGAGCTACATTGTAAGACATCTTCCCACATGTCTCGCTCAAGCTGAGTTACTCAGTGCTACTGTGAAACAGTTAATGTGGAGACGCCAATGTTTGATAAGGAGTTTATAAATTGTACTCAGGCAAGCAGCAGGTTCCTCCATCGCAGCAGATGAGAAACCAAGGTGGACCTTGTAATTAAAATTACAATCTGCAAGATCCCCGTCCTGGTTGATTTGGCGACACCTGTAGCTACTGGTGGCACCTGACAGCTCTCTGTGGCTGCTCCGTCTTCTTTCATTACTCCCTGCAATATCTCACACTGATCCACGGTTAGAGAATGCAGAGAATCACTGTTGCCTTGTTTTATAAACACTTTTGATTAAAAGTGGCGTTAACTGCTAAGCTCGCTGACATATCCTGCACTTCCTGTGACTTCATTATAAAACTGCAAATATGTAAATATTACAAAACTTTCATCAGTGTTCCTGTGGTTCAGTCATTAATACTTAATTACCTCATTTGGTGACAGTCATTTATCAGACAGTTATTTCAGTGCAAATCTTCAAGGTCGTGGCTGGTTTGCTGAATGTGTGTCTGGTGCTGTTCCTCCTTTTACTCATTTACTATTTTGTAGTAAAAACAGGAAATGCTGAACTTTATTGCCAGATGTTGTGTCACAACACATCTAGTTATGGCCAGAAGTAGTAAATACTGAACATTTTTATTCCATTTTAGTGCACCAGCCTTTATCTTGCACAAGTATCACAGTCAAACTTTCAAAGTAGTTGTGGACAAAGCTGCTAAAAGGTGATAAATTTACCTTTTATAAAGGATTGAAGGTAAAGGATTGTGAAGTGTACACATCTCGTTCTCAGCTAGCATCACAGTAGATCCCATTTATATGTAATTAAATGCTACTGTTAAAATATTAAGCTAGTATTGAATTTATAATATGACGTAACATGCTGAAGTGCTAAAATTAGCATTGTAATGTGCTATCATCTTATACTGAATATGCTCGTGAAAATACAGATATTGTATTTGTGTTTGTCAAGTACAAGTTCATCCTTGTTGTAGTATCGTAGGAGGTGAAACTATTGGAGGCAAAATACTCCTGCGAGACACTTCAGACTTTGTTTCTTCTATTGTACCGACTTCCTGCAATTGTACCAAAAGTCAGAACTATCTCAACCTTTTTTTCACATTGCAAATAAATAGAACCATGGTCCAGTTTGATCCAGACCAAGGACACCTCTTTTGGTCAGACAAAATGTTTGCCCATTTGCCTGAATTGTGATCCGATACACCTTTTCACACCAGTTATTTTGGACTATACTGAAAAGTTCAAAGATCAAGACCAAGCGAGGTGATGAAGCCCCCAAAGTTAGACGGTAACTGATCTGATCCCAAAAACAGATCTACATTTCTGACAAACTTGCATTCCACAAATCCCACATGGACGTAATGAAGGTGTATTCATTTAAAAGGGTTAGATTTCACATTTAACTAGTTGTGTATTAGTTGGTCAGTGTCTTTTGAGAAAATGCTAAAGATTTTTCCTGCTCAGATGAATCTATGCGCCCCACAATGCAACACAACGATCAATCCACATAATGCATATTTCATCAGTGCACCTACTTCAAAAACTCGATGCATTAACCGCGGCTGTTTGTTGTGTTGCATCTCCCTCTGTTTTCACAGCGCTGTTTTCTAGCTGCTGGTTTTTATTCAGCAGAAGACAGCAGCCAATATTCCCCTTGGCCTTTTCACTACAGTAATACAAACCAGTCAATATTGGCAGGAGTGTATTTTCCCACCCCAAGTTGCCATAGTATCAATACTTGAGGACGATAACAGGGGCCGTGGTAAATGAGCAGAGATGTGCAAAGTAAAACCAAACCTGAGACCTCTTTGTGGTGTGAAATTGGCCACCACAAAGGAATTAATGACGGATCCTTCCAGCATAATTGTCTAATTATGCCGGGCAGATGGGGCACTGCTTTAACTAGGACACATTGTGCTACCTCTCTAGACTCTCCACAACAAAAGGCAAACCAGTGTGACAGCCTCTTCAGCAGTGAGTGGGAGGGAGAGTGAAAGGAAAAAAGAAAAATGGAGAGAGAGGAGAGGAGGGGGGGGGGAACTGGGTCTGTCACTGAGCCATTCCTCCACTCGATATGTTACCACAGAAACAAATGTATGGTGTAAACACTGCGTGGATCACGGCTCCTTGGAGGTGAATCACTGCAGTGTAATGAGGTTGGTTTACATGCTGCTTCTCAGCTTCCCACCACCGGCAAACTCAATACTTAAACCCTCTAATTAAAGAGAATCGGCCACTCGATAATTGATCACATCGGTTGCCTCGGCATACGCCGTCACTGTGAGGCATCACGCCACTGTTTATTAGAGCCGTCTGCCTGCTTTGTCTCCTGGGAAGGAGGAGAGGAGAGAAATGTTAGAGGAGAGGAGGAGGAGGAGGAGGAGGCGGAAGGGATGATGCAAAGGTAAACATGTAGGGAAATTAAATCTCCCCACTTGAAAGCCGCTGTTAAAGTAGCGGTGGGACAAACGGGAGAATATCGCAATTTCACAGTTTTTGTCTCGAGGGTCTTTCGGGTACTTCAGCTGCACTTGTCACAATAAAAATGTTCCTGGCCTTTAGGAAGCATTACTTTCTCCATCAAAAAGTTGTTAAAGGGCCATTAAGCAATCCTCTATCTGGACACAACTAGGATTACAACAACACTGATGAATCTCTGGGCTCCAATTGCACATACTCAATCTGAGCAGGTTTTTAAATATACAGTATTGTACTTAGTTTTATTTTGGTTGTTACCTCCATAAAGGCGGTTATGTTTTCACTGTTCATTTGTATGTTACCAGGATTACGCAAGAACCACAAACTGATTTTCTTGAAACCTGGTGGACTTGTGTGTTCTGATCCTGGGAAGAACCCATTCATTTTTGGAGCTGATATATCTTTTAACATTTGTGCAATAGGGCATTGGTGGTGGAATGTTAGAGTATGAAATATATATATATATATATAAGAATAAAGTATTTAGTAATTAAAATAGTTTTGTGAAGAGCTGTTGATTTCTAAAGTTTAATCAGCTGTGGTGTTATAGATTAGCAGTTTGTTGTTTTGTATCCTATTGGAACAAAGCAGAAGAGTATATTGATTTATTATCTACACACTGCCACAGCAGGAACAATGGAATTCTATAGTACTGTGCCAAATGTACTTTGAAAGTGGGACAGAACATGTGGTGCAGATGGCAGCAGGATTTAAGGGGAAAAGTGGGTTTTGAAAGTCTTGGAATCGAATATAGTTTAAAATTTTCAAAAAGGGCATCAAAAACAACATGTATAATATCTTGGATTCTCCCTTTCCTTCATCTTATTGTCCCCACCCACTGTAGCTCCTCTTTTGCACTTGTCTCCTGTGTCAGCTGCTTGTTATTGACCCCTGTTATCTTTACCAACCAATCACTGGGTTGGACGCAGGCAGACGGGAAGTGACAGGCCGGCCTATTGAGCATCTTCGGCACCTCTGACTCATAGATTTCCTCTTGACTCCCTGTGGCGCGGGGCTATTGCAGAGTTTCAGAAATTGATTCATGGAAAGTAAATGTATCATCAGGGCCAAAGGGCCTGGGCGGGAAGAGGGAGCGGTTCCACAGAGATAGAGGAGGAAGAAGAACAGGAAATCAAGAGGGTTTTAGGAACGTAACAGACGGTAGCATGTATTTGTGGTAAATGGGTCTGGAGTATTACCCAGGGTGCACCTGCAGAGTAGGCAGACCTGAGCAGGTGTGGTGGCGTCAGGGAAGATGTACGATTGAGCCAAGCTACTCTGAAAGGTTCTAGCTCCTTTCCTTAGCTTGACTTTAAAACACTGCGATCGCTGGAGCTACAACAGTATCACGCTGCTTCACTCTACTGAAATCAGTTATTAGACGTTTACAATGACGTGAAATTACTCCTATTAAGAATTAACATTAAATATTTGTTCCATTAGTGAGTGTGTGTGTGTGTGCCATTATTACCTTGTCAGAAGGGCCACATGGGTAGAGAGAAGTGTGAGGAAATAAGTGAAGCTATAATTAAGGCTCGTTCCTCAAAAACGACTTTCTGAGTGGAGCCACTATTATTAGATTTGTTCTATAAGTTACGTCTCATTTGTATTTATGAGCCGTACAGCAACCTGAACCCGACCTCAGACAAATAATAACGGTTTTCCCTGCCCTGGTGTTTTTGTACAGAATCATCTGATCAGGCTGTCATGTCTGCTCTGGCGGCGACCCATTTGGCACCTCACCAGAAGCCAAACGTATTATTACAAAGTGGGTGTAACTTCCTTATGCCAATCACAAAGTGCTGGTTTGGCATTTCTGAATTCCTGTGGCTGGCAGCTGTTAGCGATTTCTCCGACAACCTTTTTCTTAAAGTAGCCTGCTGGGGCTTTCCCATCATTAACAATTAGGAAAAATATTCTCCTTGCGTGCACACGTCGAGAAACCCAAGTGCATAGTGATAACAAAAGGGTGCTTTGTGGATTTATTTATAATGTCCAACACTGTGTATTTTTAAAATGAGGCTGACAGAATGTGAGAAATACTCAGAGTATATAAAAAGAAGATAACACTGCCTATAAAAACACATCATTTACTTGAACTAACACCTTTCTGAAATGGTGTTAATAAAATAATCAACAACGAGAACTCTGTCTTTGCCATGGCTGCATAGTCGTCTATTTCTGGAAGGCTTACAATTATTGAAAACAATATTTATAATAGTTGTTTCTTTTACACATTTTTGTCTGTGTATAGATCTTGAGAAAATAGCAATAATGTCTCTTATAAAAGATATGTTCAGTGAAAAGATGAAAACTATACAAATATGACTGACCTGACTTATTCCTCCCTGCCAAAGTGTCCTTATGCAAGGCACTGAACCCCTGCCTGCTTCTGACGCTACGTAATCACTGCATGAATGAGTGTTTGTGTGAATGGCTGGATGACACACACATTGTAAAGAGCTCTGAGAGGTCGATGGACTAGAAAAGCCCTTAAAAAATAGATTTACCATGAACACGGGCGCTGTGGTTAATTTTCACATTGACTTGCTGCAGTAAATAGTCACTGTAAAAACACTGAGCGTGCATTGATTTGCTGCTTAAAGTAATATGGTCTAAAACTATCTCCTCGTTTAAAAGACTGTATATCTCCATTAGGGACCAATGGGACTGGGCTGCGATGACAGTATGAAAAACATAGACTCATCCTTTAAGAAGTCCATTAATACGTCGCTGGATGTTCACCAGGCACTGATTACTTGTTCCCTGGCTCGTCGCCCAACTTCTCACCAAATGTCTTTGTAATCACTAACAAGACTTTTCTGATATCCTGCTAACTTGCACAGAGATAGAACAACAAGCTGCACAAAGAGCGGAGCCTCCCCCCATCCGAGAAGTTTAACGAAAGGTTTGCATGTGTATTTATCCAATATTTGACTTGTTGTGTTTTATTTTTCATTTCTATTGGATTCATCGGTTTCAGGTTTTCTGGTTATCAAGTTTTTTGTCAATGTGTTTTTCTGTCTCTCTGAAGGCAGCTGTGTTGCATTTCCCCTTGATACAGGCTAGCACGTCTGGCATCACCCTGTGACATTATAGCACTGAGGCGGTGCTCATACCGGGGGGAGAAACACCCTGGTTTTTAAACAGCACAGGGGCGGTGTGTTGTTTCATATACCAGTGAGGCAATAAAAATCGGATCCGGGAAGTCCAGTTGGAGGAACGCAGTTATGTGTTCCAAGGCCAGGACGCAGCAGAGTGGTTTTAAAAGACCGGGAGGTCATCGTTGGCAGCAGCAGTTTTATATTTCATCTGGACAATCGCACGGTAAACAGCAGAACAACATTCATGTTACAAAATCATGCACGTGATTGGTCAGCGCCTTTGCCAGATGATACAGACCCTGATTCAACTTTTTCATCAGCTCTCTTCCCATCTCCAAAGGAATGAGAATGGCTAGATTTTTTTTTCATGCAGTGATAATGCCTGTGTGAATTTGGCCTAATACAATATTAGTGTTACTTAGATTGTAGGCCATTACACTAACTACCCCCCACCATCAAGGTGTTTGATTGTTAGTTGGTTTGTTTGATTTTCAGCAAAAACTACACAATGGATTTCCACGAAACTTTTCGGGAGTATGGCCCAAGAAAGCACAGATTCCTCAACATTGTGAGATGGGGCGAGATTTTCCCGAATTTCCAGTGAATAAGGCCTGGATCTTGATGAAAAATAATCTAAGTGTGCAACTTGGCTTGATTGAATTTAATGGGACTCCAGGGCCTTGGAAGTAAACGCTCTGCTGAGTGTGATTGTTTTTTCACCTGTGACTGTTTGTTTCTTTGTCAGTACGATGATGCAGAACGCCTGAAACTAGTTTGCAAGAAACTTGGTCGAGGATGAATCCATAGACGGTTCCAGGAATTTATTTTGCATCACTGAAATGTCAGTCAAGACATATTCATGGTGTTGACATTAATGAGTTTGTGTAATTTGGTGCAGATTATCAGGCTGTTTCCTTGTATTTTTCTATTCTGAGAACTTGACAGACGTGTGGAGGATTGTTTAGCTTCGGTGGAAGTTTATATAAACAGTCGGTTTATGCTGAAGTGCCATAAGAACAGCCCAGCCTGTTAGCGGCTTGTTAGCCTCCTGCGTATATCGTGTTTCTGCAGAGGCTACAAAGTGAAGATACGTTTATTGAACTTGGTATCAGTCTGCACTCATTGTTTTCATTTCAAGGGTGTGCGTGAGACACACACACACACACACACACACAAAAACACACACACATCCCCCTGGCTCAGAGCAGATCCTCTGCGCTGGGTTTCTGCCGTGGTGACCTTGGTTCTTCTCTAAAAGCCGTCTGTCAGGGCAAATTCTTACAGGCACACTGGCCTGTAGTGTTGAGAACTCATTGAAGCCGCTCTGCCAAAGCCAACAGGGCACGAGGTGCAGGTGCTGCACTGGAATTGGTTTGCCTCTTTGCTTAAAAGGTAAAGTGTGCTTCACACAGAGCGGCTCTCTCCAAACAGCCTCTGTAACCAGCCTCAGCTCCCTGTAGCCTGCTTTGGGTTTATGGTTTCACTGGAATCAAAGCGTGTTTACACTGTGTGAAATAAATATATGAATTTGATTCTCATGCTATTTGGGTTACGAAAACTGCTCAGACGGTGATATGTGGCCGTTCCAGTAAAAATGCAGTGTGGGTTGGGAGTTAGGTGAATCAGTTTTTTTGGCACACGCCCAGTTTTTAAAGATTATTATGAGACCGTGATTTCAAGGAGAAAATAGACGAAAGAGATCGAATTCAGTTTTTTGGCAGAAGGAAAAGCCTGTTGGCACACACAACTATATCTAAATAGAAATCACATTTTTCACTCGAGTTAGATTTAACTGGAGTGCATTGTCCTCCTCTCTGGCTCAGAAACTTTACTGTCTAGAAATGTGAAAGTCGCAGCCACAGTGTTTCACTATATTAACATTATTGGCGCGCGGGGTGTTATATCTGGCAAGGAGAATCCATTTGAAAAGAATTTGGAAATACCGTGTATGTAGAGAGCATCTGACACAGACCTCAGTTTCTTCTCTTAATCGGCAAAGCGTTAAATAGGTCGGTAATATTTCCCATCTCTTCTCTGCACGGGTTTGTTAAAACGCACAGGATACAGGACCGAATCGTTAACATGGATGAAATCCAGAGCATTAATGGTAACCAGGCAGAGTCGAATGACATTGTTATTGCAGCCGTTCCCCGGGAAAGTGAGGGGAGCTGAAAATTTATATTTGATTTATTGCCGGGTTTGGATTTATGTTCCAACCCTCAATAGGAAAGTAAGTGATCTACGCCCAGTTTCTCACAGGAGAGGGCCCCACAGCATCTGGCGCTGGAAACATCTCCGCATCAGAAGGAGTTCCTTCGCGTTTTTCTCTCTGCGCCGCTTAACCACCAAGAATTTACACCTGTAGGGGATATAGTGTTACTCTGTTTATTGGACCGCGTTCAAGTCTGAGCCTTGAGAAATGATCGGATGAGCCAAATAAGCTGCTCTTTGTGTGAGCGCGCAGAGCAACAGGTTACGAGACGCACTTTATTTTTGTTGTGCTTCACCTTATAGCTGCACATGATCGCAATTAGGAAGCTAAGTTATTATTTAGCCTGGTTTATTGTGCGCTTAATGGTATTTGATAACTTAAGTGTTCGCTCGGTATTGCAGCGGTATGGCGCCGATATAAAGAGCTTTGATTTGCTCGGCTCAAGTGCTGTTATTTATCGGGAGTTCTTTCTCCAACAGCACATTGAGGAGAGCAGAAATATACGGCTCGCTGTCACCGTGAGTGTGCTGCCGAAACCTTGAGACATCGTATCGGCACGTTTTTATCTGCTCCGAGTGATGATACGAATACCATTCTTTATGGTTTGGTAATAACCGCCTTATTTTTCATAGGGATGTAGAGCATTATTTATCACTGGCAGTGTTCATGGGGATTAATGATGCATAACTCTGTCAGAGTTGCCTGGCATACAGCAGCCAGCCCAAGAAATCTGGAAGGTTATCAGAGCAATAAATCCCAAGTTTTTTTTTTTTTTTGTCTCTCCCCGTTGTTTGTCACGATGCACTGCAGCAGCCAGCCGTGATGACGGCTCCAGCTTGTTCTCCTCCTCTCCCTCGCTCCGTAAGCCGCCTGAAAAAATATCACCACTTGTTTAAGCTGCCGGTTGATAAGGTGGAATTTGATCGCACAACCTCCGAAGTTCAAAGCGGGCAACTGTTCTTAAATCCCCTCCTTATTACGTGGACACTGTCTGCTTCCAGCCGGATGATGGGGCGCGGATAAGGACCTCCCCCTCCGAGGCTCGTTCCTGGCAGCGAGAACACGAGCACAGTGTGTTCACTCTTGCATTTTAACTGTTTTGTCAATTGCCGTCATCCGATTCTGTTATGTCTATAAACTGGAAATTAAATTAGGTGTGCAGACGGTTACACAGGTTGAATCTATATCCGCCCAAGAGCAGCAGCAGCAGTGTTTTCTTTCATCATGGCTTATTTTCTCTGTTTAATTTATTGAATAAATTGGCCCCTTTTAACTCGCCGAGCAGGAGAGGAAGCCATCCATGCATTGTCCATGATCCGGGCAGGAGAGGAAGATTCAGTCTATTAGTGCAATGATAGGGCCTTTACTGCGGCAAGCTCGCTGATTGAATGGCATCCTGCTCAAGGTCAGGCCGGAGCTAAGAGCTATTTTCTGCTTACCTGTGCAGCCGGCCGGTCACAGAATCAGCCACAAACTGCCTTTACAACAGCGAGCTCGGTAAGCGGGGACGCTCATCACCGATATATCCAGCTGGTAACATTAAGAGGAACCTCTTTGCCTGCAGAAAAGGACACAAAGGCATGAGTAATATGATAAGCAGGAACTCGCCACCGTGTGTACAGACATTAGGAATGTTGTTTTTTTAGATCTGCGCCCAGGGGTCGAATCATATCCTCCCATTGTGTCCCTGTCAAAGTGAAACCAGTGTGTAACATGTGGACCAGTTTGCAGCCAACGTGCAGACTGGGGTCAAGGGTCAAGCTGGGAGCACAGCTGTTTCGTCTGCTGGTTTCTGATGAACATGAGGCTCCTGCTGTTGCTAGCCCAGTTTTCACGAAAAACATAAACATTTGGCTGCGATAATTCAGCATGACTGAATTTGTGGCAGTCGTGTTTTTAAGCTGCTTATGTTCAGGGACCTACTTTGTACATGTCCAAATTAATGTTGGACAATAAAGAAATGTGTCAGTGATCCGACGATGGATACGGGAGATTAGGATTAATAATGTCTGGGATGGATGGTTTGTTTTTGTTGAGTGATCCTGATCGTCATGTCATGGTTGGTCAATTCTGTCACTAAACACAGTCAAGAAACTCATCACAACCCACTTCCTCCCAGCAGTTAATGTTTTGAAATGAATTTTCCGCCCTGCCACATTGAATCCACTCGGGCCTGACCTGTGCTAAGCCCGCGACTGGGAAGCTGTCATTTTGGCATATGTATAAAAAAAGAAAGTAAATTCCCTTCGGTAACACGGATCACCCGTGTTGTCACCGCATCTGGGAGGAGGAGGGAGATCAAAGCACCGTGGAAATCCAGCATACTGTGTACAGGGGAGTTGTTGGGAGAGGAGGGCGGCGCTGGGGTCAGTACTGGTTCACCTGTGCAGGGGCCTCGCACAGCTGCACTCCCACCAGCTGGAGCCCACAGACCACAGATAGGATTAGAGGCTTTAGCTGCAAAGGTCCCTCATCATCTCTCCGCCTGAACCTCGTATGGCAACAACCCCCGCAAACACAAATGCCACTTTATGATCACTTAATAACACACCCGCCCCCAGTTCGTAGCACACGCTCACTCAGTACATCAGCTCGTGTGCTTTTATAGCCAACCATTGTCTCTGCGGATAAATAGGACAGCTCAGCAGTCTGGGACTCCCAACCCATGAATCTGGTGTGGAGGCATTTTCTCTCTCCTCAGCCCCCTCCCCCCCCCACCCCCCACAGATAGGTATCACTGCACAGCTCGCCATTGTGAAGCCGCCCCACGGCTTCTATATCCGAGTTCAGCCTCTCACGCCTGCCCGGTAAACCCGTCGGCCCTCTTTGCCGCCGCGACGGGGGAGTTTGGCTCCCGACTGACTGAAACAACATCACCTTGTTTATCCTGTAAATAATTCACCCCTCCTAGGCAACAGAATCAGAATCAAGGTTGTGTGTTTAACAAGGGATGTGAGGTATGAAGAAGATCCCCCCCCTCCCACTACCACAAAAAAAAAACATATAAAATCAGGTGTTTCCTCTTTAGATTAACGTGGCGCCCGGAGACGGCGACACATCCCCGATTCCTATGCAGCGTGAAGATGCTGCAGTGAGATGTGTTAGGAGTTGTGTTTGCTGGGGGGGGGGGGGGGGAATGTGGAGATCTGTTTATTTTGTGTGCTCACTGAACTTGCCCTTCGATAGCTCTCTGAAGAGGGTGCAGAGATACTGTCGGGGACACTCTTGTCGTGTTTAACATCAGAACCTATGGAGTGTGTCAGCGCTTCATCAGGTTTGATGCTTATCATCGGGGGGGCTGTCCCGGGGAGCTGTCACCTCCCCGCCTTCCACCCCCCGCCCTGTCTGTGACACACATATGTATACGTGGACACGCGGGCAGCCTTTGTTTTTGTTTGTGTTGCCTAACATCACTCCCCTGGGGGGGTGTGCTAGTGTTCTAGTGTAGACAGACTGTTTATTTCCCCTTCACTTGAAGCATCCACTCTGTTCAGTTGTTTTGTATTGTTTGTTCATCAGATTTCATGCGGTTGGTACCAGGTACAGTCCATAAGTATTTGGACAATGACACATATCCTGTGTATATTAGTTTATATCTCCAGCAAGGGCTGAAATATCAAAAAGGTTTTTACACTTGCCTGAAGTAAAAGAAAGGTAAACGTGATCTGTAGCCTGTGTGCCGGCATAGAGAGGAGCAGGGTGTTGTCTTAACCTCTCTTTGTGTTCGTGTGTGCGCGTACAAAATAACTCCACAGTGCATCAATGACTTTTCACCAAAGTTGGTTGGATAATTGTTTGGCAGAGTATCTCCAGATGATGAACTTTTGGAGCTGATCGATCTCGGAGGTGCAGAGCGGAGAACCACGAGTTTGTGGTGAATCCTGCCTGCCTGCACAGGATGGTAAAAAAAAAAAAAATGGGTATGCATATTTTAACGTGCCATGGACATGGGTGGGTTATCTCCCGTTGCTGCCAATGGCCAGTCTGCGTGCAACAGACGGTCAATATGTTTCTGTGTGTATGTGTGTGAGAGAGACAGAGCGCGGCTCTGGAGCAAATAGCTCTGCCCTCAGCCTTCTAGTGAAGCAACAACATTAAGTTAGACCTGTTATTTTGTGCAGAAAAAGCCTGTATCAGTGTGAAGCTGTGGCAGGATAGATTAGACGATGGCAGGCTGCCACAGGCAATTACATTCTAAAGAAATTAGCATAGCCTGATTGGGGTATATACTGTGCAGCGACTGCATCGCCCCTCTGATGCTTTTAATTGTTTTTTCATTTGATTCAAAGTAAATTGTGCCTGCGTGTGAACTTTACTTCAATGATCAAAGTGGAGACTGATGAGATATAACAATCAGGTTGATTAATAGGATCAGCAGAAAGGTGACATTATTCAAAAAATGTGTGATGGCTTAATCCACTGTAATAATGCACAACATGGCCTCCAGTGAAGATCCACACTGATTTCTGGAGGGAAACAATTCGATTGAGATCTTTAAAACCTGAGCCAGAGCGCGCTGACCTCAATCGTTGTCTAACTCCAAATCTAATGTCGTAATGGTGCCGAGGCGAAAGGAAATGAGACACTGACTAAATACTTACAGACTGCAAAGTACTGCACGGTACTGCCCTACAGCCAGAACCCTAAACTACATGACAACTGTGAAACAACCATTACCAAAGTAGTAAAACACATGTCTCCCCAACACGCTGGTGTGTCAGCGAGGGACGCGCCAGGCCCTGATCAGAAGACAACGAGGATGTGGATATCTGAAGCTGATATTGGGCCAGATTCCCATCGGGCTACATGCACGCCTCCCCTTTGAGTGTTGATTGCAGAGAGGAGAATGTGGTTGACTGATCTGAAAGGAAATTACTGGAGAGAGAGCTTATCCATGCCTTTGACTGATAATCAGCTCATTATCGTGTTGATCATTTACAGCTCTCCCTCTCGCCTCCTCTCTATTCTTTCAGCTGTGTCACTGAAGCAGAGCACAGAGACTTTTAATGGCTTGGCAGGGAGCCCACAGTGGTGAGGCAGAGTTAAAACAGCCATGCTAGCCCTGGCTAGTCTCCATTTTACACAGTGCAGGTCCCCACCCCACTTATCAACCTTCCCAGGGAAGAGAGAAAAAAATTAAAGAAAAACAACAACAACAGCGACAACAGCATATGCAACCCTGACGTGGGGCAGTGCCCTCGCACCCCAACATGGCTAACTGTGCATGAAATTGAGCTGATTGGAGTTATTGACCAGAAGGCTCCGGCCCCTGAGAGGACATGGAGGAGGAGGGTGGGTCGGGTCCGGGGGGCGGGGGCTGTGTGGTACCTGATTGAGTGAGAAATCCGCGGCCGGTTGCTTTGATGCCGGGCACTTTACAGGAAAGAGTGATTTAATGGAAGCTGCCAGACCTCATCAATGTCGGTGCTTGTGGTGAGGGCCCTCCGCTCTGCCGGGCTTTATATACAAGTACTCGCCATGACAGGTCCTGATGGACAGATGTTTGCTAGTTGTTTTAACTGCACAGTAAAAAGAAACACGGGTATCAGCCCTCACCTCTGGCTCTGAACGGCTGCAGAGCGAGAGGCAGGCCACCCCGGCGTGCAGCGCCCTCGCCCTCTGCTATTTTAGGACTCTATAAATAGCCTTATTGAATTTTTGCCGGGGTTGATAAGCCTGTAATTAATGTGACCATCATTAGGCACGGACATGTTCTTCTCAAGAGGGCCGTGCTGGTGAGGTGAAGCAGGGAGAGGAGAGTGGAGACTTCTCCTGTGTCCTTGTTTCTAAAGATGAACCGAGCAGCGTGAGAGGCGGGTAACGACCAGCCGGCGTCCCAGTGATGTGCCGAAGACGCCGCGTTGTTGTCGACTGGCGTCATCTGTCAACTCCCCGCCAAAGCCCACTGTGCAGCGTCTTCAGTAGATCTGAGTTGCATTGGAATTGCATCATTAATAGAGCAGAAATGATTCCCAGCAACTCCAGGAGAATACATTGACCCCTGAGGGAGACTGGAAACAAGACAATGTTTTTGCAGTGGGGAATATTTAGCCAGAGCTCCCATTACCACTTCATCAATATACAGCAGCGAGTGAGTCAGGAGACAGAAAGTAACAGGGGGAACGTATTAGCTTATAGTGCTAATGGCAGTGTGAGCGCTGTAGTCCCAAACATTCAGCCGCCTCATCTCATCGGGGCTGTGTAATTGCCCCCCCCCGGAAGCTGCCACGCGAAGCGGCTGCCTCCGTAGTGAAGAGTGGCAGCTGCTGGATGTGGAGGACCAGGCCTGGGTCAGCTCTCCAAGCGGGCTCCCTTGCAACCATGAGATGTCATAATTATTAGCTATCTAGGGGCCAGCGTGCTGGGGCTGGGGGTGGTGGGGGGGGGGGGGTTGGTTAATGGAAGCCAAACAGAAGGAGACGCCAGACGTATAGTGCACTTAACATAACGTATACTTTACCATCGCTTTGCCTTCAGCTTCTCACCCGCTGCTTACCAGGGACGTGTTCTTCTCTCTTGTTTGTATTTGGTTTTCCCTCCGTTATCCAATGCACCTAGAGATATGTAGCTGTTGTGTATCATGGGAATGTGTTAATCTATGGGGACCGGCGTTCTCCCTAGTTAAGTCAATATACATGAGCTGCCGTGCGAGATACAAGCTCCCAGCACCTTCCGAAAAATGTTTCTTCAGCTTCCCTCTTTCTTCCCAGCCTCCTCTCTCTCTCTTCTCTCTCTCTCTCTCTCTCTTCTCTCTCTAACATGCCACCTGGGGGCAAATCTCACTCCGTCTCATCTGCTGCTTAATTTCACTGGAGCGGCCCTCAGTAATGAAGCGCCTTGATGTACATTTGCCAATTTCTGCCTCTGCCACTGCGGTATAATTGGGATGTGACTAAGCATGAATACCCGGCGCAGGGTTGGTTGACCTCTCGGCGACCCCACGAATGGCGCTTTTGTCATAATGGAGGTATTATCTCACATAATCTGGGAATGAAGAGGGATTGTCTGCAGGGTGCCAGGGATGGAAATGAATTGATAAAACTCCTCTCTCCTGTGCGCCACAGAGGAGGAGACACGTTTTTTACATGCTCATAATGAAGACATTTTCTTCTTATCTATTGCCGCTTTGTGTTTATTGGAGGAGGAGAGCAGCTTCTGGCAAAAGCAGGGGGATGTTTTTTTTCAGAAAGGGAGGGAGTTTGCTGTGGCACTAGAGTATATTTTTCTTTATGTGAGTGTGTGTGTTTGTCAGCCTTGTGTGGGTGCACTGTGTACTCATGTTGGTGTGTATGTGTCTGTTAATGACCCTGTAAAATGACAAGCTGAGCTGGCAGTGAGAGTACAGCCGACGGTCAGAGAGAGAGAGATAGAGAGGGGGAGGAAGCAGGACAATTCAGATCATGGTGATGGTGTGTGTCTGTGTGTGTCTTTGGGGCGGCGACGGTCAGTTGTTGCACTGTGATTCACCACGCTGTCATCATGGGGACAGGGGCCCCTGAGTGGCCCTCTCTATTCCCACCTGAGAGGCCTGCAAATGGAGGGGCCGTGCTGTCATTATTTACAGCCCGCAGCACCTAACCTTGGATTCGGAGCTCATCACTGCGAAGGGAAAATCAGATTGGACTTGACGTGTACCCGAGCCAGTGACCTTGATAAGTGTGAGGTGCCTGCAGCAAGAGGTTAGGGAAGAAGAGCTCGCTTCTGTCAGCTCTCGCTGTGGATTTGCACGCGTTGTGTGTGTACTTGTTTGTGTGTTTCAGCCAGGTGGGGAGTGAGGGGGGGGGGGGGGGGGGGGAAGCACTGCTGGATGACTGAGCCGTGACTCAAGATGGCACGTGGTCGGCCTGCTCATGGACCTAAACACCACGGGCATGTGTGGCATTATTACTGTTTACTTTGCGGTCACTAGTGCAAAAGATTTGTCGATAAATTGATTATATCGACAAAAAAATCCTCTGCTTACTTACTTATCAAAACACTTGACAAACATTTGGAAACATGAGGTCTTTTTTTATGTCTTCCCTCCCAATATTTTGGTCTATTGGTCATACAAAACTGAAATTTGAAAATATCACCTTGGGCTGTGGAAAATTTGATGCGACGTTTTAATTAAAAATCATAGAAAACACCGATTTTGAAAATAGAAGCCTGATTTAATTTAATTTTTTTCCAAACCAGGTAAAACCCATAAAACCCCTTCCAGATCCACAGTGTTTGTAAATTGGCAGCCTTGGACCGAAAACTCACCAGAGCCTCGTGTGAAGTAATGAATCTGTGCCCGGGTAATTTTATTTTTTCCGTTTGATTATTTATTTCTCGTTCTCTGTCGAAACTAGTTACCTGGAGACCAGAGGGGAGGGGGGGGCTGGCGAGTGCAGAACATAACGGCAGAGCCATCTCAGGACGGGGGTGATGAAAATGCATTTTTCTTCCCCTACTGAGATGCTACTTGGTCGTGTGAAATGATTAATTTCACACATATACAGGTCATCCCCGAAAGCAGCAACATCTCGTTCACAAGAGGCCCCCGTCAGCAACAAAACAGGAGGCTGCAATAAAATGAGCAAACAGCAGCACGTACTGAGCGTCAATAAATCTTTGGAGGTTAAACATGAGCACTGTAGAATTTGAGCAGCCCACAGCCCCCCCCCCCCACCCCCCTCGCCTCTCTCATCAGGTAAAAGTCACTGAGTACATCAGGACTGCAGAGATCCGAAAAAATGGCCGTCGAGCAGTTCAGTCCTGTGGTAGCAGGTACACGCTCTCTCTCTCTCTCTCGCTCTCTCTCTCTCTCTCAAACACACACACTCACACAGAGAGAGAGTCTGTGTTTGCATAAGTAGGATGGAGCCTTGAATTATTGGGTTTGTGTAAATAAGGCGATGGGCCTGTTTTTAGCACACAGGGAGGAAGGAGTGCGTGGATGAAAATAGTGCGCTCTGTGTGGAGCGGAATTGGTCTCGGGTTGTTTACGACAGCTCGCAGCCCTCGTGTATATATCACAAGCAGAATGTTTGCTGTGAAGCTACAGTTTGTGTGCCATCTGCCTCGGCTGAACTCGACCCCACAAACAGACTTATAATGTGTAAACTGAGCTCAATGTAACTGCTGTTTTTGTGTGTGTGTTTTTTTTTTGTCCTCTCCTCTTTCTCAGTGGATGATCCAGAAGCCCCACAAGGTGGCCACCTTCTTCGGCTGCATCGGCACCGACCGCTTCGGGGAGATCCTGAAGAAGAAGGCCGAGGAGGCTCACGTCGACGCCCACTACTACGAGCAGATCGAGGAGCCGACCGGTACTTGTGCAGCCTGTATCACAGGGGACAACAGGTTAGCCACCTTTCCGTCACCCGCTGACCAAGATGTGACCCCCGAGCATGGATTTTTGAAGGAGTCATTTTGGTTCATTTGTACGTCAGCCGGCAGGCAGTTGACTCCTTGGGGCTGGAAGTCATAACAGGGAATCATAGCTCCCCTCACACATCAAAAGGAAAAAGCACAGCTTGAGTGTGTTTTTTCCAGGCCCCCGCTCGGTCTCTGCCGCCCCAGTGGGTTGTCATCCATCTATAGGCTGACAGTAGCAATGTGTTAGAGATGGCTGGGCTATCCCAGCTCTCACCTGTCAGCCTGCCCGACTGTAAAAGGGGCTTTAGCGTCTCTGACGACTCTCACGCTAGAATCATCATCAGTACGTCGGCCGACAGACAGCAGAGGTCAGAGCCTACACACACACACACACACACACACAAATATCGCCAGCAGGAAGGGCTCCAGTTCATGATAGACCAGGTGTGGATCAATATCCTCCTTCTCTAAACACTCCCCTCCTCTGCAGCCCTTCATCCGCTGCTCCTCGAGTTGTCAGTCAGTCAACGACTGGACCCTGACCGCCCCGGGAGCCCGGCCCTGCTGAATGGTCTTAGTGGGCTTGTTTGATATGGGCTCTGACACCTGAAAAGGTCAGGCGCCCTGCTCTGGGAGACGAGCTCTGTAATATTTCTTACAGGTGTTTAACAGACAGCTCAGGAGGCCGGTGGAAAGGTCGTCGGCGGGGCCAGATTGGAAGGGAGATGGCTTTGAAGGACGGGGAGACAGTATGTCACAGCCCCCGGGCTTTGATTAGTGCAAGTCTTTAAAGAAGAAAAACAACTCTTCTACTTAAAGACACAATAATTTACAATTCTTCATTAAAATGTCTAAAAACAACTAGAACTATGTTATATTTTTCCACTTGTTTGCGTACATTATCCAAAATGTTTCCAACAAAGGACAATATCCCCAATTTGATCCAAAGTAAATCAATGATTCATTTTGGTCAACTATCATAAACGCTGCTTCATAAGGTCATCAAACTAAACCTTTTGTTATTGTTTTGATGAGGGACCCCAAGCAGCCACAGTTCCCAATGTGTAAATTAGTTGAAGTTCTGTCCTCTGTTAAGACTATACATTAACCTTATTCTCACACTTACTGTAGTATTAAGCACTGCCAACAAGCTTCAACCGAGTTTTATACAGTTAGTTAGAAACAGTCAGTTCTGTTAACATAACAAAGACAAGATGTAGGAAAACAAAGTCCCATTCACAATAGTTTCAGCAAGTTTAGTTTTTCTTTGGATTTAACTTTTTAAGATGGTTCTGGATCGCATTATATTTCGTAGACAACTACAGGGATTGTTTTTCAGAGAACAAAAATTCAAAATTTTGCAATTATTGCAGACGTAGCAAAACCGCAAAAATTCCTGGAGGAACTACTCAATGTTTTGCTTTGAAGAAAACTGTGGAGCAAACATCTTAAATGTGTTATATCATTGGATTTAGACGTTACCGGAGAGCGCCGCGCTTTTCTCGTGTCTCCTGGACTTGCTCAATAATGATCCACACTTTGTCTGCCATGCTCGCTCTAACCTTTTGAGTCCATTACTGCAGCTCACGTCAAGGGGAGTCTCAACAGTGCTGTCATATCCTAGCTGTTGTCCTCGCAGTATGATCAACTTAGCGCACACTCCTCTGTGATGCTAACCATGCTGAGCAGCCGTCCCACCGTGTGAGAACGGATATCTCTTCCTGCCGCCTCCCGTCATATGGCCGCCCCTAAGCAGCGATGATGGCTGCACTCATTTTGATGGCCGTTCATAAAGAGGCAGCACACGAGGACTGGCTAATGAGCTGTGTGCAGATAATGCCACCTGCTTCACGTTCCAGCTCCTGCCATCCACTGCTCGACTCAAGTGTTCATTTAGTGACGGGTTCTCTGTTGTTTTTCCACTTGAGTTGACTGAGGACCCTTTTTTTTCCAGGTGATGTAATATAACAAATAACATGGCACTGGTTCCTTGTTGGCCTTGAACATCCTTTTTTCTTTATTTTAATCTGTCCCTTTCTTTGTTTGAGATAACCGGTGGTTAAAGGGAATGAATAATAAAGACATCCAGATGACTTTAGTTCACCTTGGTTCAGACGTTCTGAGAAACCATTATCATCCTCTTACATCGTGAAAGAACAAAGGAAAGTCTGGGGCCCCGGTGTTTTTTAGGGATGTGTTTTTTTTTTGTGTGTGTGTGTGTGTTTGAGACAAAATTAAGATGGATGATAAGCGAGGCAGAAGATTTATGGGGTCTGTCTCGGCAGGTCCCTCGTTGCTAACCTGGCAGCGGCAAACTGCTACAAAAAGGAAAAACACCTGGACTTGGACGGCAACTGGGAGCTGGTGAAGAAAGCCAAGGTCTATTATATTGCGGTAAGTGAGACCCTCTACATTCGGAATGATTGTTCCCCAACTCCATTGCCAGAAGAGGATGAAATGTTAAGAGGCTTTATTCAGGAAATGCCTCAGCGCGCCTTCTGCATTGTCAATATATCCATTCATCCTTTGTCGGGTGAAATGAGCTACGTTACCTATTGAGACAATGCAGCTCCATTCTCCCCCTTGTCCCCCTTTCGCCTTTGTGCACGAAACAGCAACACAGTGTGAAATTGTTCTACATGTAGTGCATTCATTCGTTCCTTTTAATGTGGAGACGAGCCAACAGGTGCTGAGAAAGTGTGAAAAATTGATTATGCAAGTTCATTTGGATTTACCCCCCTCCCACACAGTGTACCCCCTCACAGACAAAACACACACAGATTGAGGAGGACAGATGTGCGCTTAGACGTACACACACACACGCACACACATACATTCAAGCTGCAATGACTGAGGTAATGTCTTCACTTACAGCTTCAGGAGTAGGATGGCCTGCCATGCTCATGTTTCACTGTTTGGGATTAAGTTTAATTCGGGCAGATCTACGTTTTTCTCTGATCTGGAGTCAAAGTGATAGCCCTGAAATTGCGCTCGCATTCCACATCTTTAAGCAGGTCATTATCGACATAAATCAGCCTCGCGGTCCAACCGTCAACATACTCCTCGACATATTGTCCCTAGTGAATTTCACAATGGTCCCCCTGTTGCCCACGATCCCTCCAAAGTGTACTGTAGTGCAATAATGATAGAGGCTTCGTAATTAGCTGCCCAGTCGCAGAAACAAACACACACACACACACTCCGAAAAAAAAGAGCTGTTGGTATTTGTGCTAGAAAGCAGATCAGTCTGTCCATCCTCCACAGTTTGTGTGGTCTCATTTTTGGACTCTGCTTCACATTAACAAACACTGCACATCCTCTGCAAATTGGCAGTTGGGCTTTGCCCACATCCGACAGTCTTGTGCACAGGGAAAAGCTTCCGTGGGATTTGAGGAGGGATAGAAGGGCCACAAATGGGTGTTTGTCAGTGCTTGGAATCTCAAACATGGTGTGCCGCGTCCCTCCTGGGCCTCTTTGTCAAAACAGGGGGATCATTCGCTTTATTAGAGTCCCATTCGCACTTCTAAAGTACTTAGCCAGATACACTGCCACAGCTATTCCCACTTAATACCGTGTGGCGTGTCTAGACCAGTGTTCACCAAGGCCTCCTCTCTCCATTAACCTTGTCGAGAGCACTCAGATGTATTTACCCAATTTACAACCAAATTGTACATTTTCTCCCTCTCCCTCTCTCCCACTCTCTCTCACTGTACCAACCACTGCTGTGTATTAATGTGCTTTGTTGATTTTCATTAAATCACTGCTGCGTGGGCTCGAACGCGCTAATCTGCAAATTTAATTACAAAAAAGCCCAAACTTGTGTACGTAAGTATGTTATTTGCTCACACGTGCGTCAGTGTTTGTCAGAGCATGTGTGTTAAAGAGGTGATTGATGATTCCTGGCAGAGGCTCTCAAGGTGCCTGCTACTATGTGGTGTGATTGGATGAAAACAGAATTATTAGAGGGCTCTCTCAGCCTGTCTGGCTCATCCAGCAGCAGCAGCAGGGCCGGTGGCAGACGCAGAGCAGGGAGGCAGCACTGCCATTTCTCACAAAGAGAGAGAGGGAGAGAGAGAGAGAGAGGGAGAGAGAGAGAATGTTGAACTCCTGCCAAATGTTTGGTGGCAGGCTGTTGCTAGGAAATCTGGGTCCTTAGGCAAATCATTGCACAAAGACCAATAACAAAGGCGTGAGGGGGAAGAAGGAATGGCTAAACGCATTTCAGGCAGGCGATATCTTTTTCTTCCTGTTGACTGCTGTCGCTGCTGCAGTGATGTTTACAGTTGCTTCTTTCCCCAAGGATTGTAAACATCAGAAATGGAGGGTGATGTATTGTGTGAAGGGAAGATGAGTGACTCTAATTGGTGGGGGTGATGTGTGCGTGCTGGCCCAGTTAGCCCCCTTCTCCCTCCTTCCTCTCCCTCCTACCTCTCGCTCCCACTTTCCTTCCATCCCCATCCCCCCCTTGGCCCTTTATGGACACCCTCCCACCCTCCCTCCCTCCCTCTTTCTCCTCTCCTCTTTTTCTGTCTCCCTTGCCTCCCCCTCTCTTTTCCTCCAGCCTCTGATGCACACACACACACGTACACTTGCTGCTAAACACACACAGCGTGCACGCACACATTCTGCAGCATACCACTGGCTTGTTTTTCTTAACACTGAGCGCTTTGCCCTGTAATTTGATCTCCACCGCTTGATGCATCCTCCATGATGCCACTATGAATTAACCTATGGCTCTGCAGCTCTCTTTAGTCCCAGCTAATAAAATGGCCCATCCTAACTTGTGCCATTTGCATTCAGAAGGGGAAAAAAACAGAAGCGCTCAGTCCAATATCTTTATCGTGCGTGGAGCAAATAACAGAATTAAAGACGAAGGGAGACGAGGAAGACAATTGACTGTGAAAAGGCCCGTTAATGACTCGGCACAGATGGTCAGAAGCAACCCAAGGATAGACGGAGGAGACGCTCGGCTATGCCAACTGGCATGATACGAAAAAACTCACCCAATGAGACACAAGCTGCAGTGCTGTTAGGTCACAAACCTGATCACAGCTGTGGCCACTGTTGGTTTATGCCCTGAGCTAACGGCACAATCCCCCGTTAGCCAGCGAGAGGTCAGCCGCCTGAGGAAAACAGCTAGCCCGCCTCTTTGCTTTTCTTTTTTTTTTTTGGTCAAACAGTGAGTTGAAGTGCCTCACATTGTTAACACTGGAACACTGCATATAGCATTAATTGGCAGTTGTGTTCTTGCCCTCGCTGCAGGGGAAAGCTGAGTTCAGCTTCAGTCACTGTAGCATAATATGCAAGAAAAAAGAAAAGGAGGCGAAGGGGAGGGCAAAAGCAGGAAGGGGAAAAAAAGCGCAATACTGGCACCACAAGCAGCACGTCAGCCTGCTTACACCCCAGAGTGGCACAAATACACACACGTGTACACACACACATTGTTCCTCCGCCCCAGCAGCTCCTGCAAACTGCAGCCAAAAAGGCAAAGGGAGAGGTTTAACACACACACACACACACACACACACACACATACACAACTGACACCTCATCAGCCTCCGCCGAAGGGCTGATTAGCACAGAGGTGACTGCGGCTGTCTCTCTGTCCAACTCCGAGGACCACGCTGTCCTCACACTGACCTTGAGCTTCCTCTCCTCCTCTATCCTTCCCCTCTATCCTCCACTCTCCCTCTCACCAACGCTCTTCATATCCAATATTCCTCCCTTCCTCTGTCTCCATCTCGTCCCTCCCTCCCTCCCTCTACCTCCCTCCCTCCCTCCCACCCTCTCCTTCCCTGTCTTTTTCTCTCTTTCCTCTCCACTCTGTACTGCACCACTCTGCACTGCCCCTGTCCTTCCACATAGCCAGGGAGGGATCACGAGGCAAAATGCAGGCAGTGGAGAGTAAGAGAAAGGGAGGGAAGAGAAGGGGGGGAACTGGCAGGCTCCCCCTTTTGTCTGCAGGCGATCAGTTACAGTCTTGGTTGCCGATGAAATTTAATCCCCACCGCATTTACATGCCAAGTTTGACTTCTGGCAAGCCTTATTAAATAGATTTGTAAATCATTTCATCTTGATTAGAATCTATTCTCTAGGGATCAACATTTTTTTTTTTTTCTTTCTGCCATGCTTGTGTTTTGTTATGTGCACAGTCTGTGCCCACTGGTGCTCGGATTTGAAAGTCAACCTTTGGGGGGGGGGGGGGCGTGGGCGTGGACGGTGAAGCTCTTTCCTGTCTGAGCGAGTGTGAGCAGGATCGGTTTAGGGGACAAAGAGCGTCTGGTGCCAAGCTGGTGTCCCCGGCCCGGCCACTGTGTCAGCACGTCTCCCGGCTCTGGAGGTCATGTGGGCGAACCGCCGCTATGATGTGTCTTCTCTCTATTAGTCCCACACCACAGTGCATTTAGCACGAAAACAATGTCATTTCAAATTGCACCTAATCAGATGGCATTTTGTAATTGCCAGCGAGCGTCTTATGAATATGAATTCATAATTGTTCAATTACAAGCTGACTGCATCATATTTATTGGCTTTTTTTTTTTTTTTTTTCTTTCTCCCGCTGGCCTGGGCCAATTATAGGATTTCAATCTTGAGGCAATCAAGTGATAAGGGTGAGGCGTTTAGTGTTTGCTGTCACTATATAATTCTCTCGAATGTTAAACATCCATCTGGGAGGGCTGCATTTGTCACAAAGCTGTGCGTGGAGGTGCACCTGCCTAATTGAGTGGTAATGAGCTGTCAGGAGCGCGGGCTTGGTGATTGGCTCTCCGCGGGGCGTCCCGAGCCGGTGGGACGTATGGGCTGGCCCGGCACTTCTGGGGGATCCGCCAGCGCCGCAGGCCTGAGGGGGCGGAGCGTGGCGAACGGGGGTGGAGAGGCCAAGCGACGCTGGCTGTGAGATTTATTTGGGTTGTTTACGATTATATTTACGGCTGATTTGGTTTCACTTCTCCCTGTCAACTAAAAGGAATGTAATTAACTTTTCCTTAAAGTGTTCATCTTGAGTATTGAATAAAAAAGTTTTGTTTAACAATGTTT
This sequence comes from Platichthys flesus, assembly GCF_949316205.1. NCBI lineage: Eukaryota > Metazoa > Chordata > Actinopteri > Pleuronectiformes > Pleuronectidae > Platichthys > Platichthys flesus. Next base: position 14,431,666 of record NC_084964.1, on the reverse strand, counting down.
ATGAATAAAGCAAAATCTGAGCTATGTGTTTATAAACGTTTTACTACCTCTGCCAAGGTGGTTATGTTTTCACTCCTGTCTGTTTGTTGTTTTTGAAGATCAGATTTCTCTTCACTTTCTTTAACCTTTAGTGAACGGACATCTACCAGGGTGTGACCTTTGATGCAGCTTGATTGAATTTAAGGACTGTCGGGCCTTGGCTGACGTTTGTGCTCCTCTGGTTAAGAATGGAGATGAACTTCAACTACTACAATAAACTGTCAGTATATTATTTTAATCAAAAATATAAATACACTGTGAAAAAGTACAATAGTTCCCTTTGAAACAAACCTAATCACACTGACCTCACAAAAGTATGGTAAAATATTTGGGCAAATGTTCTTTCCCCTCCTTTTATTTGTTTGATTAGCTTTAGAAAAACAAATTGTTCTCTAGAAAGTCACAGGATGTCAGAGTTCACTTTGTTTTCTTATCCTGACCGAGAAGTTCTCATCACATTCAGATGCATCAAACTTTTTGGGTTTAGATTTGTGCGATTAACTTTTATTTAATTTCTGTCGTTGGTTTCAGACATGTGTGTTTGTGTGTGTGTGTGTGTGTGTGTGGAAATATTTAAAAGTTGGCAGGGCTGCGCTGGTTTTATTTCGGGATGTTTTATTTCCAGCAACCTAATTCGAACAGTAACATGGTGGTGGTGGTGGGGGGGAAAAAAATGCTTTAATCCACTGTATCTTGAGTAATTGCCTCCTGGGCTGGCGGAGGAGGGGCACATTTTTTTTTGGACTCTGGCAGGCTTCCAGGCTGGAGTCCATATTGCTCCACCAACAGCAGCACGCAGCGACTCTCTCCTTGTACACCCACGTTATCTTGTAAAAAACAGTTTCTCTTCTTCAGCAGGGAAACACACCGTGTCCTTTCACCCCGGATTACTGTGTGCATCTGCTCCGCCGGCAACAAGTCTGCTTCTCCTCCGCCTCTCTGTACAGGGGATGAAATAGTTCAGACTCAGAGATATTTCTACTTTCCTTCACCTTGTCCCCTCGCTGCCTCTGCATCAAGACACCCAGTGTGTGTGGTAGTGCCTTTTTATTCATGAGACCAAGTTGTAAAAACGTGGAACAGCGTTTTCCTCTCCACACTGGGATGTGGCGGCCATTTGTTTGAGTTCCACGGCTTAATTGAATATACTGAGTAATTATTTGTCAAGTAATGCTGAGCAGAAAATAAATAGCCACTTTGCAGCCGTGAATGGTGCCTGATGGCCATGTGTTGATACTCTCACCAGGGAGAGTGAAAAACCTGCTCCACTGGCTAAGTATCTGATTAAGATTCACATGACGGAACCGCAGACGCTTTAGGATAGTGTCTCTCCTGGGCAAAGATAGTAAGTAGAGTTAAGTGTCAGATGCTGTTATATTGTCATGCCGAAGCCTTGATTGAATAAATATCACCGGGATATTCTCACTTGCCGCGGAACCACCCGGGTCTGTGCCACCACCGGCTTCCTCAAAGACATGGCCTCAGATGTGCGTCTCTGTGCCGCAGATGCCGGACACTGTTCTTTTGAGAAATTGTTTCCTTCTGCGTGGTTTTCATTTTTCTCTTTTATGTTGCTGTAATTTGTTTATGGTTCGTAATAAGCCTTGTGCATATCTTCCTTCTGCCAGTTTGGCCCAGATCCATTGTAAACTGCCAGTAATTTATTTTACATTCCCTGTTCAGAGGAGACTAATGACAACTGAATATAATAATACTATTTTGTAACCCTTTGATAATTCAAATCAAGATTTTCTTTATGTAGTAAATCAACTTTTATACTATTTATGGCGGCATTTATCAGTGTCAGTTTGTTTGTCTTCTTTAATTACCGCTCTATTTACTAGTGTCTGCAAATATGACAAGATTTAAGTAAAAAAAATGAAACTCCAGCTGCACTTAAAAGGTTTTTCAAGATCATATTAATCTCTTGCTCCTTTCTTTAGACAGAGCCAGTCTTTATGCTAAGATAAGCTAACCATGTCTAGCCGGCTGCTTTATAGCCCTTTTGAAGGACTTCACATGAGTGTCAACAATCTTCTCTTCAAGAACATGTGCTTCTCTAAAAATGACAAACTCTCTACCTGAAAATATCTCAACAAACTACTGCTGGAAGTGATTATTGTTATTATCTCAATTGAATTTCTCTGTTTGAGGACAAGGAACGGCAGAACCACAAATTCTATTCTGTAGGGAAAAAATGGCGATCACTCATTTCCCCCGAGCCCACAGCTACATAAAATGACTTTGACCTGACCAGTCCAACCTCCAAACTATTCATGTTAACAACAAGAAGAGAAAGAAATCCTTTAATAACTCATTTCACTCAATAAATGTCTAGTGAGATTTGATTTTGTTGTTTTTATTCGGTTTCATTTTGTCTAGTTGTGTGAACATGATATTCTTTGCCCAGGTTTCAGTTACTCCGTCCGGTGGAAAAACACTTTTTCACACATGGCCCCGTGCACTCAGACATAGGCTACTACTCTGACCTTATCTATTGTTCCTCAAGTGTATATTGTAAGCAGCTTTAGAGGCTTTATGGAGACTTAGCCAGCAGGGCTGCCGCTGCTCTGGTGGAACATTTGGACCTGTGGCAAGTGTTAGATTTTCAGTTAAATCTCTTAACCCACTTCTCCTCTTCCTCTCTCTGTCTCTCTCCTCCTCTTCCCCTCTCCTTCCAGACATGCTAACAAGCTGGCTGTGATTTATTTTTCATGTTTGGTGTTGTTTGCCGTCGCCATTTTCTTTTTTTCCCCCTTTTTTTTTTGGGTTTTCCTCGGCATGCAAACTCTTGTGCCAGCGGTGAGCCTGGTGCCCAGGGCCTGGAGGGGCACAGTGGAAACGCAGCCAGAGCAGCTGCACATCCTCCCCGACCGAGCAAAGTCCTCCAGTCACACTGTGATGGCGAGGCCAGAGCCACTTTGATTAGCATGTCCGTCGTTATTGGCCAGCTTGAATGTCATGCACCGCGAGTCCAGTTGTCTAATGCTCCGGCTGGCCAACGGCACTGCTCCCTGCAATTACTGATATGGCTGCTTGTTCCAGAGCGGAGGAGAGGCCAGGGAGAAAGCGTCCAAAGTGCCAAGTGATTGTCCTCGGTAAATAAAAAGCAGACGTCTTGCCTTTCTTGATGTTCTATATGTGCGTGCCTTATTTTCACATGCTGTGGCGCAATCACATTTGAAAGCATTTTGCGCTCCCAACATAACGAGGGGGGGGGGGGGGGGGGACCAATCAAAACAATAACTGCGGTTCCTTTTGACAAAGCCCTTGGCTCTCAATTGTCAGAAGATGTAAGCTGACTCATCCACACAAGAAGGGCATGTATCCCTGGGAGCGAGGGGCGAAAAGCTATGATGAATCTTCCCCTCTGTGCTCGCCTCTCTCCACTGAGCCTGCATGGATTAATTACATGACTAGTAGCTAGTTTAGTCCCATTATTATTTTCTCTTCCTAATGAATAATTTCACTCTCCCTCTCTGCCTAGATCTTATTCTGCTCAGGACTTTTCAGGCTTCACCCGGTGGAAATAAGAATGCATTGATTATTTTCCATCTAGCAAATATCCCACCAACTGAGGAATAACATGCCTTCCACCTAATTGGTTTGTTTATCTTGAGCAACAGACTCCGGGTGTGTTTGGACTCTGGCTGGCATCCACACACTGCAGCGCTCCTCAGCATGATTACTCACCTTGGGAGGAGGCTGCTGGAGCAAGGTTGATGCTCCCTGCATAGACATCAGGCTGTCATTCTCTCCGCTTATGTGACATCATTTGCCAAGACAGATTTGTTACAGGAAAAATAAATTCAGGCCTGAAAAGGGATTGATTTAAGGACAGGCTGTGAGTGGAAAAAGGCGACAGGAGGGATGGGGGCTCCCAGACACATTTCACCACTGAGAGGGCCCGATCCAAACAAGCTGCCAACAGAAGATGGATTCTGGCTTCATGTATAATTGATAAACTGTATGTTCTAGGTGTCAGCTTTAAAGAGGGAGCTAGGACTATATCAGGAAGCTATTTTTCCTCTCTGAGGCGAGCATCATTTTTATTTTGTCCTCCCCCGTTCTCTAGCTTATCTCCCCACTTCAGAAAGCCCCGTTGAAAATTATCGTTTCCTTTGAAGGCGACGTGCGGGAAGTGCGGCTTCAAAAGCACATCCTGTTCCTGCGCCTATTATGAGTGCGAGTCCGGGGCAGATAGCCATCTGCAAAGATGACTGTACATCCTGAGTTATCGGGATTAGCCATCTCACTCTTGACACCTTGCACATTAATATTAGCTATTGGAGACTCCATCCTGCTGAAAGCAGCATAAAAGGATTAATGCAGCGCTTATCCTTTTGGGAATAATGTCCTTTATTGAGCGGATTTGACACTCTAAAGGCTAATGATGACATTGAATGGAGCCAGAATAAGTAATGGCGCATCATCTCGTGTCATGCCGCCAGTGTAGTGGCTATTTGCATTCCGACGGCTCAAACCGTATTGATTTTGCTGAAGGCGTTCGGTTGTTTTTCCTCTGCAGCAGTAAGAAAGTGTTACTCAATCATCACCGTCCTCTAGCTAATGACAGAACCCCCCCCACCCCCTCTGTTCCTCATTGTACTGTATGCAACGTGTTCACCTCCGAGCACTTTGAGCCGCAGCAATTACTGTACATGAAATTCAATATGGCTGCACGTCACGACGCTGTCCGTCACTCGGAGTCTGTGGGATTAATGTGGCCACTCACTGTAATTGTGATAAATCTGAATTCTGCCAGTTAGATCTTTGAGTGTTAGCGGCACAGTTTGTCCCACAAAGGGCCGCAGCACCCTGCTATTTCACACATCATAATGACTACTGTTATTTCTTTACAGAGCGCTTCACAAGAGCAACAAGTGGACTGATTTCCAATTATATTTTTTTAGATGCATGCACTTGACTCTTGTCAAGTGCCTGCCTGCAGGGGGTACCCAGATTTAAATCAAGGTGATTGTAATTCAGTGTGAGAGAGTCTCCTTGTACCCTTGAACCCCTAACATGATTGGATTATGAGGAGGTTAAACAACTGTAATAATAAATCTGTCAAAGTTTTAATAAGATGTGCCATTTTGTATCGGGCATTAGAACAGTGAGGCGCAGACAAGTGGCCGTCAGGGCCACCTGAGAACATTCGCTCCGTTCTTTCTGCTAAACTGCTGCTTCCCCAAGGTGTTTTCTTTTTTCTTTTTTTAAACTGACAAGATAGTAACCTTATCAATCACAGCTGCTTCCCTCTCGCTCCCAAGGACTTGTGCTGATATGTTCTAAGTGCTCTCTCCTTTGGCGGTTTTGATGGGAATATTGTGTGCTCATCTCAGCGATGCCTCCCTGTTTCTTAATGAGCTGATAAAGCCCCAATTACGGAGGCAAATCCTGATTTCTGATTTGCATTACCGCCTCTTGTTTCACCACACACAGCGGAAATGTACATGATTGAGGTGCTGAGATGCAGGCCTGCCATCCCTGCTGAGTGTGTGTGTGTGTGAGTGTGTGTGTGCAGGGACACAGGAGATGGACAGATTAGATTATACAGTAGATGCTGCACGGCTCCGGCCGTTTGTGCGTAGAATGTGATTTAGTTGTGAGTTTGAGACGGGCTGTGGGGCTGCTCTGCGCTCTGTGATGGGTGAGGGGACAGACTGACAGTGACAGTGGGGTGGTAATGGCACCGAATAAGGAGGAATGGCCCCTGTAAGGCCCCCATCCCGGCGGCAAGGCAGAGCAGCCCTGTCCAGATACACAGCAAAATGAATTCTTCTCCACACCTGTGTGGAGCGTTTCTATTTTTTTCTTTTTGTGCGTGTCTTCCACAGGATGAGAAATCGAGGCTATTTATATCTCCACCAATCTGAGGAGAAATGGTGAAAGAAATGGAAAATGTGGCCCTTAAAGAAATCCAGCCTTCACTTTTATTAAGTATCAGCAGATGCAGTAACGCCACAGCCCATCAGATGTTGAGGCGTCAGCAGAAGGCAAAAAAAAAAAAAAGATGAAGAGGAGGTTGTTTCGCATTTGCAGTTTTTTTCGAACATGACCCCGAGCCGATAGCCGGGAGGGAGACGCGAGGGGCGATCAAAGTCCTCGGCATCACTGGCTGTGTGATCTGAGATGTGAATTATCAGTGTGGGTGCGATTGCATGTGAATTCCCAGGTTTGTCTTCATACAGCCACATATTTGACCCCCCCGCCCCCTGCCCTCTGTGCTCCTTCTCCGTCTGTGAAACTGAAACATCATGTCTAGAACTTTGGCTGGGGAGCTCTGCAGTTCATGAAAAATGCATCCGCTCAGCTCTTCTTCTAACTCTTCGCCTCTGATACTCTTGTCATATCATATCCATGTCATGTCAGTGTGCGTATTAATTATGTAGCAGGCGCTGTTGAGGAGACGGCACTGATGCATCTCAACCAGACGTCCCATGTATACCACTGACCCGTCACTGGGAAATATAAACACGACTTAATTAAGGACGAGACGATACTTTAATATTTAGCCTTGTGAGTAAATAATTCTGAGTGTGTGTATACAGGAAGCAGTTTTTTTTTCTCTCTTTCTCTTTCTATGTCTGCTTCTCCCTCAGGCTCCATTTTACTCAGAGTCTCACTCTACTCAACCATTGTGGTCACTTTTTCCGGTTCAACTGAGGTGTTCGACCCAGTCATCCCTCCTGGGCTTAGCCTCTCTGTTAGTCTGCCGAGCTTCGGGATCGCTCGACATATTGGCAACAAGCGGCACCCGGTAGCGCCGTTGGAGGTGTCCCAAATTACAGAGGTAATTTATTTCTCCGCAAGCAGAATAATGCATGAGTAAGAGGTCATATTGTAATATGAAATTGCTCAGCAGTTGCACAGTCGCCGGATCCTGTCCCGGGACTTGTGTTGCTGTTTACGAGTCCTCTCGGTGCTGTGCTCGTATGGAACTGTGCACTCACATCCCCCCCAGCAAATGAATATCAGGAGGCAACACAGCTCTGGATGGTTCCTCTTGAATTACAGCTGTTTCCCTCCGGTCCTCTTCCTCCTTCTGTAACAAACGGTCCCTGAGGATTAAAACCACTACAAACACTTCACAGATATTAATCCTCTTTCCAGGACCTCATTCAAAAGTTGCATTTTAAAAGGGAGGAATGAAAAAATAAACGACACACACTTGTTCTTTTGCAGATGTAGATTAACTTGGTACTTCATGTTGGTAACTCCGTCGCTGCCAACAACTGAGTCACCATTGATCTGGTGTGTTTTGTAACTCTTGAATGATTGTTTTACAGCGTGGTGATTGCAGCGTTTTGGCAGGAATAATTGTAAGTTCAAAGCAGCAATCCGCCGAGTGTAGCCTGGGGATAGATTTCTGGAGAAGCTGACACTTCAGATGCATTATGAAGCCATCACGTCTAATTTGCACAGGCCTCTTTTGTAATTTCCCCCCCGATTCAGGGGGAACTGCCTCCTGCTCTGCAGCACAATGCACACTCTGCGTGCATTGTTCACGCTCATTGGAAGAGACAGTGAGTGAATGAGGCTTGGAGCTCAAATAATGTGCAGCAAGGTTCCTGTCATATCTGTTGCTGTGTAATGGCTCCTGATTTGTAGTTTCCTGCAGTGCCTCTCCGGTTTGGTGCAGAGCAGACGGTGCTGCACGGTGCACGCCGACTGTTTTCCGGGCCTCCATTCCGAGCAACTTGTTTACAACTCGCCGTTGAGGCGACGGCTCGACAGTTGAAGGACTGAGAGCGTCGCGTAGTCTTTGAGCCGGGGGGGGGGGGGGAGGAAACCTCTTCTGAGGAGGGACTGGGGTTTTTCCACATGCGGCCCAGACAGTCTCACACATATTGAGTTTGTCTGTGTGCATCTTTGAAGATGCAAATGTGTCAACCACATGTATCCAACCACCCAGCGAGAAGCCGAGATGCTCAACTGCCTTTCTCACGGCTCTCAAATGGCTGCCAGTGATCTTCAGCGGCGCTGCGTGTCTGTGAAGCCTGCAGTTCTTTCCTTCTTTTTCTTTTTTTTTTTTCAGCGGACGGATTAGTTTTTGTGGGATATTGAATAATTTGTGCACATTTATCACTTTGAAAACATGTCAGTTCAACCACATTAGGAGACGGAGGAGAGTTTGGCTGTAAAACTTTATGATCTCTCGTGTAGCAAACGGTTACAGTGGACAGCATGTGGGGGCTTTCATAACGATCCAGGAGACATTAATTGGCCGGTAATGTAAACCAGGAGTTACGGGAGTCAGTAAATGGATTTATCAGTTTAACTTTTCAGATCTTTTTTTGCGTGACGCTACAGATAAAACACCTTTTCATGTTGTACACTTGCTCGGGAGAATATTTATACCTTGAGCTTGCCAGCCAGCTTTGACATCTGGTGTAGGAAAAAAGGAGAAAAAAAAAAGACAGCACATCATAGCTTGGCATATCCTGACAGAGGAGACATTCGTAAATTATTAATGTTTTCCCCTTGCACTGTCGCCTATCATCGCGCTATCCCTCTCACTCCGCGCGTTCTGAAATGCAAGAGTAGTGGCCCTGCAGCGTGGCAAGTCATGTTTCTGCCTCTCATTTCAATATCTGAAGTGAAAGGTCAGGATGATATATTCTGTCCTGCCGCGGTGACAGTGACTTACATGCTACCGGTTCAAGATGGTAGACTTTTACGAGGCCCACCCAGCCTGTCGAGCAAACTGATAATGAATCAATCTGCGTGAAACATTTATGGGGTGCCCCCCCCCCCCCCCAGCCCACCCTTTGCCCCGGCCGCCTTCCTTCCGTGAGGCCAATTAGGAGCGTCCTTGGTGGCCCCTGCTGTGTGAGTCAGGGAAGCCCCTTGCATTGTCATATCAATATTCCTCTGTTGATCTCCAGCTGAGGCGAGTCCGGCTGCTCTTTCCACACATTTGCTAGTTTGCATTCAACAGCATGTGTGGGAGATGGCATGCTGGCTGCCTCCTCCTCTCCTCCTCCTCCTTCCTAAACCTACTGTTGCCTCCCTCTCTCGGTCTTCTTCTACTTCTTTTTTTTTTTATTATTTTCCGAGAGGGAACGGTTTCTTTTTTCCTGGCATGCCAGAGAAGGGTCCTCTGAGGATTACATTGGCTAAGCCCTTATCACTCCAGGAAATTCACTGCCTGCTTAAAAAAGTGGTAGGAGTAGAAAATCAAGGGGAAGTGTTATTCTTTTTAAGTTTCTATTCCCATGGAAAGTTATTACGGGTTTTTTGAAGAAAATTCATTTTTTTGGCACTCAAGTTTTCTCCTAACTGCATTTCATATTTCACCCTTCTTTTTTTTTCTCTTCTTTTTTTTAAAGTGGCTGGTGGAATTTCAGAAGTGGAAAATGTGAAGGCAGGTGTTTGAGGGAGGGGGAGGGGGGGGGTTTAGGGAGGGCTGTGCTCACTGGGAAGCGATGTTAAACATCCAGGGGAAATGTTTGTTATTCTAATGGGATACCACCATGGTAACAGCTTCCAGAGACTCCCAAGGCTTTGTGTGGAGTATATGCGCGCTTTCATCAATCTCGCCTAATTTCTTTGGGGATTAGCAAATATAATCAGCCCCTTTCTCCAAGTCGTCACCTGCTTATCGACACGAATATTATGGTGAAATTTAGCAGAACACAGCCCCCGTTGGATGTGCGGAGAGCAATACATGGCCCATTAATATAAATCACAAATTGAAGTGAGTCACTAAATGGATTCAGAAGTCATTAGTATTCCTTTTGTGCTGAATGACATCCCAGACAGAATAGCTTACATTTTGCACTTTTAAATCCTCGCCACCAGGACCAAAGCACTTTCTGCTCGTATTACATCTTCAAGTTAAACATGCTCCAGACAGAGGTAATGAATTATGTTATTTTCAGATTTAATACCTTTTACCGAGGTTTTAAAGGCAACGGAGTGAACTCATTAATAAGACTTGGTGGAGAAAAAAAAAAAAAAAGAAGCCAAGACCCTGTCTGATGAGGAGCCTCCGTGTTTAAAAGGCTCCAATAACTCGTAAGCCCCTGTCAGTTTTTATACCTTTTTCTCTCCCGCTGCAGATTTCCTTAAGTGGCTTATGTGAATTGCAATCGCACACATTGAAGCCGGCAGTACACAGAATACATTTCTTCCCGGCTGTGACCAGCTAACAGCGCATTGAACTGGTGCGTGTGGTGATGGAGAGGTTTCACTCACAGCACTGCTGCGCCATGGGAGTATAGCCTGACCTAAAGCTAAGCCCCCAGCCGGAACAGCCTTCCATCAAACTCCCAACGCTGCTCTCTTATCCACTGGCGTTTCTGTCCGATACAAATAGCCAAGCCGTGATATAGTTGGCTACATGTCATATTTGGCATTGTACTACGCTCTATCTCCCCCCTCTGTGAAATATAATGCTTTTAACTCAACAGCTCTTTGCTTTGACAATTTCTTTCCCATCTGCAGCAGAGACAGAGACCGGCGTGTTTGCTCATCTTGGCCAAAGGCCAACGGCTCTTTCTGATATAATCCCCACCATCGATCAGACTTTGTTTACTCTAACATGGTTTCTTTCCCCTCCAGCAATTAGAAGCCAACCTTCCACCTCCTGCTCCTTAGACCGGCTTTATACGTTTATTTTTCCCTTAAGTGGTAATTTTTCATGTTGCGGCTGAGCTGGAGGAAATGCGGGTGTATGTTAAGTAACCAGGCTGACATGTTGGATTACCAAAATTCTTCTTAATGTTTCTTTGTCTTTGAAGAGGCCAATCCTCAGGTCATCAAACACCGGCACACGTTGTGCTGCACTATCAGCTAAATTATGGAAAGATGATTCACACATGTGCTATGTAGCACTCCACACCCTGTGTGTTTCATTTAGGGCCGCTGCACTTTGAAATTTCAAGCACTTTGAAATTTTTAGGGAAATGAATGTGGGTGTTGAAGCTGAGGATTACTCTCCCGTCCGTCTGAGAGGCTCTCGTCAGAGGTAAATGTTGACGTGGAGAGATAATGAGATCAATCTCTAGATTAAACAGTTGCTCATAGCCTTAAGTCGCTCTCTATTGTAGGTAGAGCACCTCTGGGTGAATTGAGACTACTGTTTTTTTATCCCATTCCGAGATAAACAAACACTGTTGCAGAAGCTGATCGTCTTGTTCTCGGCTGTGTAGGTGTGGTTTGGTTCGTTATGTCAGACCAACTCATTTGACCTTTCGTTCTTTTCTAATGGTATTTCTCTCACCCTTCTTAAAACAACGCACTGAATGACTCCCTGCGGCTCGGCATTGTCCTGGTGATGCACCAGAGGGCGGAGCAGAAGGAACAGTTTGTTCCGACGCTGCCTTTGTACAGACAGACAGCTTGTAAGTCACCAACAGGTTGTCGCACCTGTATGAGTTGTTTCCCTGAACTTTAAAGGTTTCATTTGCTTTCACTCCTGCCGGAGGTTTATAAATCGTCTTGGGGATGCACAGGGTTTGTTTTTAGTGATGTTACCCTTTTTAATTTTGAGTTAAACTTCAACTGAATTTCAAAAACACAGCTGCACATCACGTCTGTAGGGAGGTTTCCCTGAGAAGTGTCGCACAAGATTTCACAGAAAATCAAAGGGGAAATTTGAATTCATGCATGTTCCCATACATTACTGGTTAGTGAGCCTGCAGCTCATTAGTAAGACATGATACAAAACACAGCAGCCTCATTCCTCCATCACGCTTTCCACCATGTTGTCATTCGCTGGAGGTTTGTTACGTTCTATAATTACATCATCTCATTGTGCCGTGGCAGCTGAAAAACATTCCTGACACCAACCCTGTATCTCAATGCACCAAACTTCTAATGCAGACATGTAAACACACAGATAAACACACATAATGTCAGATTTTCTTTTTGCTAAATTTGACTCTGGATATTCTGGAGAAAAAAAAATATAATAGTCGACACCTACGAGGAAACATTGCCCCAAAAAATATGATACAAAAACAAATGTAAGTGGGAAAAAATATCCAGGAAAGAGGAGCGACAAAGATGGAAGAGAACAGCCTTACTGGTTGTCAAACACATTATGAGCCGTGTTATCCTCCTTTTCCTGTGTCTGCCAGTGTCACTGGTCAACAAGTGTTACTGGGTATTACCATGGAAACATTCCTCTTTCCTCCGAGTCAGACTGGGGGAAGGGCGGCCTCTTCCGCGTCAGAGCAGTCTCCTAACCCTGAATGAGGCCGGTCCCTGGTGGTTGTCAGTCATGTGTCCCTCTGAGAGCAACCGTATAGAACTCTAATAAGTCCGAATTAAGAATGCTAATGCCTCGGAACGATTTTAATTTAACATCTAACACTTCCCTTCGCCCTGTTACTTGTGTCTTTGGCAGAAAACCCTGACGCCCACCTCCTCCACCACCACCACCAGCAGCATCTGAATTTTATGATTTTTCTGTGGGTTTTTTTAGGGGGGGTGGGGGGGAGTTTGTTTGATGCTCAAGAAAGACTTGTTTTTTTGTTCCGGCTGTGATTATATCCATCTCAGCCCTGAGATACTGTTCCCATGCGAGAGAGGCTCTTAGCACACTACACTAATAATATTTGAGTGCTTCGAGGGAGGAAAATATCTGTTTAGCCCGGCGGAGAGCGATAACTTTCACAATAACTCACGGACAGAAATTTAAGCGCAGGAGCGGTGGCCAACTTTTAATGGTATTATCATGCATTCATTTCTGAAACTTGAATGCTCCCTCAGTGTCTTTCAGTCTTGTGTGCGTGTGTGTGTTTTTATTTCCTGTTTTTCTTTTGATCACTAAGATTTTGAAGTCCTGCTGAGGTTTCGCCATCAGTGATTAGCCGCCATCAGGAAGGGACGTGTACTTCTCAACCCAGCAGTGAAGCGTAAAGGCAATCTTCACGTTTAAGCAGAAACTGACCCTTTTTTTCTATAAACAATCAAAACACTACAGGAACAAAAGCCGCTTTATTTAATCTGGCACTGATAAGGCTAGTAAGAGCTTTCCTTAACGTGGACAGTTTCTGCTCTTCCTCTTTGTGTGTTTACGTCACCTGAGCGCACTCCATATTTCACCCTCTCCCCTCGACTATAAACAAAGACAAGCGAGAGTCGACTTGAAGCATCGTCACCGCGCCAGGAAGATAAAAACACGGAGTGGATAAACAGGCTCTGAAGTTTCCTAGCCTTGACAGTATTTCTTACCAGTTGTCATTTTATATGGCGGTGTCGTTTTTTCTATTTTTTTTTTTTTTTGCATAATTCCACGGTGCATTGGCTCGGCTTGATTTGATTTAGGACCTCCACTTTCAAGGAAATTGGGCTTAGGGTATGAAAGTTCACACTTCTTGACTCCTGGCAATTGATTTTTTTTTTCTCTGAGTAGTCAGTGTTAGCGCCGTGTTGTGTCACTGAGGTTCCAAGACACACAAACCTCAGGGTCAGCTGTCTGAGATTTTATCTTTTTAAAGTCAGCAGGCACAGAGGTTTATTAGAAAATTTGTCATCCGGAACTTTCAAGTTATTTATGATTTTGGTGGAAAATATGTGTCTATTGACCATTTGAATAAAAACTGTGCTTTAAAAACTTTCTTTTTGAATTGGTGTTTGAATATATTGGTTTTTATGCTTTTAGTTGTTTAGTGTAACTTTACTGAATATTCAGATTTAAAGTGTGTAACAGACATGATTAGAAAGTTCCCTCATTTATTATATATTGAGAAAATGGAGCCTATAGATTAAAACATCTTTTTCAGTGATCTTCTCAATAAAGTGAATTATTTAATGCCGAATATTCAACAAGATAAGATTGACTGTGAGAGGCAATGAGAGGTGAGGAGCAGGATGAAAACATCTACTGACGCTCTGGAGCAGCTTTTCAAAGAGCCTTGGCTTTTGTCTATGACTACAAATGAACTTGGAGTCTGCATGTGTTACAGACTGGGGGCTTGGGAGGTTCAAAGTCATTGGCATTAACCAGGCTGCCAGGGTTTGATGAAAAGACATTGTCATGTTGGATTATGGAAACTGCAGCATCCAGGATATTGTCAGCCTTTCCCGCTCCACCTCTCTCTGTTCTTTTTAAACTCCTGCCAGGTTTATGGAAGTGCTGGAGAACCTCTTTTACGGGGTAACTTCACCCCTATGTTTTGGCCGTGACTCCAGTGGCAGCACACACAGACTGTCCCAGGAAGTAGACAGCTTCTCGCCTCCAGAGTTTCCTGAAGGCCCGAGACCTCAGTTGTCCCAAGCCGTTTGAACTGCTGGTTTATAGGTGGCCGTGGTCTTGGCTGCCATGAAGCTCTGGGAAGCAAGAAGCCATATTTCTGTTGCAAAAGTGTGTGTGTGAGAGAATCGGGACTGAAGCAGCCATGTCTGTGGACAAGGAGACGGCAGGAGAGGATCGGGGATGTCTCTGAATGGTATCACCATGAGGTGGTTTAGGGGTTTAGTTTCAGAAGATTTGAAAATGAGCAACTCACAAGTGGATTAGAGGGTGTAAACGTCTTAAATGTATTTTTGTATGCATAACTGTAGACTTACAAATTTGTTAATATTTGTAAACACGATCAACTGTACAGTATATTTGCCAATGATAATTATACAGAAAGATGGCACAAGATAAACAACACTTTGAAACTCATATTTTCAATCTCCCGCAACTTTTATTCTCTATTTCCATTTGTAATTTGGTGATGAGCAAGAAGCTGTTGGTCGCTGTTGGTGTTTTCTTCTTGCAGGCGGGTGGGGTGGGGGGGGCTCACCCACCACATTACAGTTTGAATTAAATGACTATCATTTCAACTGGCGCAAATGATTCCAAAGTTATTTTTTGTGCCACATGTTGCCCTTCTTTAACCGCTGCCGAGCACACACACACACACACAGTCTGAGGTTATTATTAGTCTAAATCTAAGCGGCCCCATGTCCTCCGCTCCGAGCAGTGGGCACCGGGCTCCTGCATTGAGTTTGACAGCCTTCACACAATATTGTGCAAGGGCGCTCCCTTAGCTTCTCATGCTGGTTAAATGTAATATGGCAGATGGATAGTATTTGCAGACAGAGCGGGGGTCTCACCCTCCCCTCGCACTCTCTTTTTTTTTTTTCTTTCACCGTCTCTTGCCAGTACCTCAGACATTTTCAAGGGGGAGAAATATGTCTCAAATTAACTCTTAGCAACAGGGCCTCCCAGCTCCCTGCCCTTGTCTTTGCAGCAATCAGAGCTTTGTTATTTCAGTCTTTCAACCAAAACCAAACTGGATTCAATGGCTTCGGCAATTACCTGTAATTTTCCAACCTAGTGCGCTGGCTTTCACCGGAGCGACTTGCAAACAGTGAGAGATTGTCTCCTTGGCTCCTCGTTGTAGCGTTGGAGTTTAAGCGCACTAATTCATTTACATCTATGGAGTGGCACATTTGGAAATATTCACTTCCCAGCAGCAGGAATGTCTGCGGAGGTTTGCTTTCTGTCTGTGAGCCACCTTCGAGTCGCTGAAACTGGAAACCCCTCCTGCACTGTCGACACTCCGACAATGAACCTCTGCTTTATACATCTGACCCATATATTAATATGTTCTTTCAAGGCGGTTGAGAAGAGACAACTCGGAGGCCCCGACATCTGTTTTCACATCCAAGCTTTTATCCCGTTTTTCCATCGACCCCCACAAACGCCCCTTTCCATTCCCCATCCTGTTCTCAAACCGTGTAAGAAACTACAGGAGCCCAACTTGACTCCAATAGTGTGTGTGTGTGTGTGTGTGTGTGTGTGTGTGTGTGTGTGTGTGTGTGTGTGTGTGTGTGTGTGTGTGTGTGTGTGTGTGTGTGTGTGTGTGTGTGTGTGTGTGTGTGTGTGTGTGTGTGTGTGTGTGTGTGTGTGTGTGTGTGTGTGTGTGTGTGTGTGTGTGTGTGTGTGTGTGTGTGTGTGTGTGTGTGTGTGTGTGTGTGTGTGTGTGTGTGTGAGAGTCGGAGTGATGTTTCCCCTTCAGAGGTACTGAAGGAGAGAGAACTGCTCGCACTAAAATGCTAATTAAGTGCAGCGTGGCAGACGAGGACACTTGAGAGTGTGTGCATTAGCAAATTTTAACTCCCTGCAAACCAAATAGTTTGTTCTGGACTAATCTCCCAAAGATGGAGGCAAGCACTGCCGTAGAAACCAGAGAGAGTCGAACAAAATACAGACCGGGCTTCAGAGCATGAAGAGAGAAAGAGAGAGAAGCATGGTTTTCTTTTTCATTACCGACATAACACAGTTTTAGGAGAAGAAAGCACCTCTTCTGGCATCGCTTTTCACGTTTCATCTCTTCACAGAGGTAACATATGGTATCTGTAAGGGAGAGTCGGTTTGTACTCTGCGGTGAATTATTTTGTGGATTAGTATTGGCATTTAAATGCTTTTGGCTTTAAATCTTGTCTGTTTTAGATCTTAAGTACATTCCTTGGCATCGCTCTCTCTCCGCGCTCGGGCTGGCCTCTTCCCCTGGCCAACACATTTTTTGGGGGGGAAACTGTGGAGGCTTAACAGGAGAGCAACACGGCAGCCATCTGAAAAGACCCCGGAGCTGATCTCAAATTAGTTTTAGTGAGATAGCACTCGAATCCAACTAATTCTCCCAATGTTGTGATGCCAGCGAAAAGACCTCAACTGCAAAGCTGGAGTTAGCGTCACCTTTTTTTAAATGTTTCAATAAGAGTAGTTTCATCCGTTACTTCAATGGAGTGGAGGCGTCTGAGGTTAATGTAATTACGGTCTCTGATGGTTGTACAAATTGCAGGCAGGTACTGTGACACACACTCCCCTTAAGTGTTCTGTGGTTGGCTCTAATGTCTTGTTTTGTCCGCGCTCATTAAAGCGACCTTGGCCAGGTATGTTTGGTTATAGCCACGACCTTCGGGCATGCTCCACTATATTTCAAATCCAGCACGAGAGACCTTCCTGACTCTTGTGGGGGTGGGAGAGGAAATATCTGCTAACTTGAGAATCGGGTAATATTTAAACCAGAGAAAATGATATATAAATAAATACCGCAGCAGTCGGTGAGTGATGTCTCTGCCCACTTGTTAAATCCAGCGTTCGTGGCACATTTATGTCGCCCTGGAGATCCCGGCTGACACGATAGCCCCCTTTCTCCCGGTCTCCGAGTGGCCTTTTAAAAGCCCCTTCTGTTTCCAGTAGAGTTGGCTTCCCTCCAGCTGCCTCAGAAGAAGTGGATGAATTCCTAGATATCTGATAAGCCCCCACCAGAACATCATTCTTAATGGAAGATGCTATCGGCGCCACCGAACCGCCTCCCAAGTCAGATCAAACATCCTAAAAGTGCGGGGGAATGCTGAATCATGTCGGGAGGTTGTTGCACATTTATCTCCTCTGTAGGTTTTAATTCTAAATGAAACCAACTGGACGTTTTTTGATGCACACAAAACATCATTAGCATCGAGAAAATCCCAGTTAGCTTTGTAGCTCCCCCCCCCCACCCCCTACTCGTTTTCATTTGAAGCGAACAACCTTAAAAGGAGTCCTTTCATCCTTGCGATTCTTCTTTTTCCTCCTCTCAATGCTTTTTGGTGACACCATTAATCACTTACCTCTGTTTGTTTGTCCTCCTTCTCTCCGCTGGTTTATCGAGCCGGAGACTGACACAGATTCTCTCTCCCCCCCCCCCCAACCCCTGCCATCATGTGCAAAGCTCTTGTTTGTCCCCGCGTGCTTGTGTGTAAAACAGCGGGACCTTCAGGAGTCGCAGAGTAAAGTATATCTGGCGGCTCGAGCGTGGCGTACCAGAGGTGTCTTGATGGAGATGGAGTCATACTGAGCTAATGAAGCTCCAAACCTCGGCTATCGATCCACCTCGCAACGGTGCCTTCGCAGAGATAACTGACGAGGAGAGCGGTGTGCGGCATCACACGCGCTCTGATCTGTGTGACATCTAATTCTGTGTAATGAACCCTGTGCACCAGAGAGCATGATGGGGGGCTGTCTATGGTAATGACAGGGATAGCATGGCCTGGGCGGCGTCTGTAGAGCTTTGAAACACTGCCGGTTAGCTCTCAGGGCTCTCCTGACAGCGAGGAATTTATAACTGGAACAAACGCCTCGTATACTTGAAATGAAAGTCGCTTTGAAAATTGTATAAAAGCTCCTGTTTGGTGAATACGTGAAGTCTTTGTATTACTTTGTAGAAGTTGTCATTTCTGACTGTTACGGCTTCTTTATTTCGGTTTCTTCTCTCTACAGGTACCTTTTGCCTGATTGTCTCTACTGGGTTTCTCCATTAATTCCTAAAAAGGGTCCCTTAAGATCTAAGTCACATTATTCCTTCACCCAATCAAATTTCACCCCCACACACAAAGTCTTTGCACATCAGAAGTGACACGAATAAATAGCACCAAATAGCAAAGTAATTCATAGCCTAGAAAAAGATGCAATGTCCCTTTCACGCATCAGAGCGATTATGTGGTTTCGTGTCAGGTCGTGTGACATTGCACCGAACTCGTGGTTTCTTGAATTTGTCAGTCACACTTGGTTTTGGCAGTTTACAGACTGATGATAGCACTTAATCACAGAGACTTTGGTGCTGCTACTAGTGTTGGTGAGAGGATGAGAAACAAACCAGAAACATTCCTTCCACTGAAGACAAAACATAACACATGGCAATTACTATGTCCTCTGTTTTGTCCATAGACCGTTTATACTGTAAAGATGGACGACTCTAAAGTGAAGCCAAAGCATTGATTGCTACAGCGTAGACTCCAAAGGCAGGAAGGCAGCGTTTGTGTCTGGGATATTTTGGCTTCATTTCTGGATAGTGGCAGGAAGTGGAGAAGTGTTGTTGATCTTTATTTATAGTCTATAGTCTCAACAATCATAAAGTAAAATATTGTGAAGACATATTCCTACCTTATAATGAACCTAGGCCCAGTATTCACATTCTTTAAGCTCTGTTTTTGGTCTCCACCACAATATTTACCAGGTAGTCCCCATTGTTTCTCGGCCATTTGGTGCTGGGTAGGTAGATTGTGGCTTTCCTAATAAACCTGACTCAGATCTGGAAACTTGATGGAGTTAAGTGTGATTGCAGTGTCCATTATTAGTCTTTTCACTGAGCAGGTGACGGTTTAAATCCCCTCCATCATTCCCTGGTAGTAGGAAGTGTCAAACAAAATCTTCATGACACAGTACTTTGAACACTCCCCCTTCTCCCTGCAGAATTAAAATAGACCTGAAAGAAAGAAAAAAGTCGTTTTCCATGACCACCTCTGCCGCTTCTGGTGCAAATGAAAATGCCCTTCCCAAAATAGATCATTTTTACCCTTCAGATGTCCACTTTTATTTTAAGCCCAGTGACACCTCGCCATCCATCACACCCAGCGCTTCAGATGTGAGCAGCCCCGGGAGAAACACAGCTACAATGCAGGGAAAGTGTGATGGCCTGCTGCTGCTGCTGCTGGGTAGTTAGGATCTTTATGGTTAGATTACCACTAATTTCACCTCAGAGTAGCATTTAGACGTTTTCTTTGTGTGAGTAAAGTGGAAGTCATTCCTCTCTTTAGGGTAAACATTGAAAATGGATGCCCTGCCTTTCCAACTCTTCCCTCAAATTACCACTCGACATGGCCAAACATCGCTCCGCATCTTTGTTCTGCCAGGAAAATGCTTTTCTGAATTCTTTCATTGAATGGTTTGGCTGGGTGGAAGCTGTGCGAAGTGTACCCGTGGCTTTGATAATCCTGACCTGGAAATGTGATAGTCACCCCACTTCACAAGGCTCCCTGACACCTGGGAAACTGGATCTGGTATTCTTGATACATGATCTGCACCGAAGCACTAAAGACTTAAATTCTCCTGTTGCGTAGTGACAGAGACTACCGATGGGAAGTGGAATTTCACAAAGCTCAAACTGAGCCTTTCTTCTCCCCTCGAGTCACAATGGAGGCACAACAACGCTTTGAGCCTGGTGGGAAAAATGGCCTGTAGGACTTTTGTGAGAGACTCATCAAAGGTTTTAATTTGAAATGCAAAATTTTCCAAAATATATATATATATACAAACACATTCCTGTGCCAGACAACATTTGCTATACGCTTACTTTAAGCAAATGCAATCGCCAAATTTTCATTTGCCCAGGTAGAAGATGACTTTAAGTTTTAAGTTTCATTTCCTGTTTTATTTTGGCATTTCATCCTGGTGGAAAGCCTGGCATCATATCTTCCTATGAGTCATCAGGTGTCTTTGCCTCGCTAGTTCCTTGACCTCAAGTTTGCCTCACCCTCTGGATTTGTTTACCTTTGCTCAGTAAAGACCTTGACCGTTTTTTCAGGAACTGTTCTGTTTTGTGTTTTGAGTCCTTGCCTTGTTGTGGCCGGTTGTGACATCCGTAAAAATCGAATCAAAGGGGCCTGAGTAATCAAATATCAGTAAACTACGACAGGATGAGCGTATTTCATCACGACATGGACATAATTCATTCAGAAATTTGTTAATGTCTTTCAGTACTGATTTCTGGGCAATTTGCGATAGCACTGGCAGTGGTACTGAGGTTAGAATTAAATTACACAGAGCCAGTGTGTGATTAGGGAAGCTGTGGCTCAGCTTTTAAAGTTCAAAACCCCTCAGGATATTTGATCGAGCCGCCGGCCTTTGATCAGCGTTAACATTACGGTAACCACGACAGTTTATTTTCAACCACCCCCCCACACACACGAAATAAAAAGACCATTTGTGTCAGAGAACAATCTCCCCTTCCCCCTGACGTGTTGGCACGCCGCAAAAGAAAAATGTCAGTGTCAGTGATGGGCCATTAGCCCACAGTGAGTTCCTTCTGTGCTCCCAGACCCACTGGAACACCTTTTTAGTCTTCAACAGATGGTGCAGCGACCACAGGCGCTGACCTGGGCCTCCACTTAAAGACCCCCCCTCCCCCTCCCCCTGGCAAAAAAAAACCCCATAGGTAACACAGCACTGCAGAAGAGCAACAGAGAGTGAATAACATCAAGCATTGACAGTATAATTAGCTATTTAGCTGCTTAGCATGGCTCTATTGTAATGACTCGTACATTTGACTGACGACATAGTCACCTTCATCTGTATTATACCCTTTTCTTTCTTCGTGGAGGTCGGCCCTCCGTCGCTGCAAATGTCATAGCGCTTTAATGAGAACTGTGCCGCTGCCCACAATGGAAGCTTTTCAGCCAGATTAAATGTATCACTGTGCATGAACCCCCCCCCCCCCCCCATCCAAGCCACCCCCAACACCCACTTTGCCCCTATTGTGACACAGTGGTTTTACAGAGCAGCTTGTTGCTGAAAAACAAGGTTAAGGAGATCAGTATCAAAGGAGGAGTGTTTTTGTGCGGCTCGCAGGAGAGTCTCGCGTCAGGTTTCCACCTGAAACACAAAGGTGTTTTCTTACCTGATTTGTATTCATTCACATAACCTGCCTCTCTTGTTTCCAAGTAAGGAGAGTCCAGACGAGACTTTTGTTCGCCCTATCATCGGATACGTGCACGCCGCTTCCTCCAGTACGAGCCTTGGAGCCCGGCCACGGGCTTTGTCCTGGATGACTTTTTTCCTGCCCTCTTTCCTCTTCTTTGTTGCTCTGTGTATGTTCTGAGAAAACATTTCAGATAAATGTTTGCGCTCCGCCGCAGTTTTTTTCCCTCCCTCCTTTTGACTCCTGTGTTATTTCAGTAATACCAAGTCTTGTCATCCTCAAATTTCCCTGTCAGAACCCAGAGCCCACAAATTAGCAGTTTAAAGTGTTTCAGCCCATAGGGGCCGGCATCACTCTGCAGATAATGCAGCCTGTGCAGTTGTACTGTACAGATCCATCTGTCTGACGCAGTTGATGTCAGTAAAACTTCTGAAAACATGATGTAAGAAAACACTTCTCTCTTCTTCTTTTTTTCAGGGATTTTTCCTGACTGTGTCCCCGGAGTCGATCCTCAAAGTGGCGAAGCACGCTTCAGAAAACAACAAAATCTTCAGCGTGAATCTCTCTGCACCTTTCATCAGCCAGTTCTTTAAAGAGCCGTTGATGATGATCATGCCTTACGTCGACATCCTGTTTGGCAACGAGACGGTAAGCAACTCAAGTAATTTGCTGACGTGATGAAGTGTTTTTTTCGCTGGGGGGGGAGGAGGAATCAAGTGGCTTCTCACCATGACATCACAGCAATTTGTCATATATTTTGAGGGGCGGGGGTGGAGCCTGACTACACCTACTCCTGTGACTGACACCCAATGAAATATACTAGCTGTCAATCACATATATATGTGGTATCCAGGTAAAAAATTCAAAAATAAAAATTTAAAGGGGGCCATAATCTACAAAATGAACATCATGATGTAGCGAAGAAGACTTGAAACCAGAGATCGAGATGATAAACTGTGAATGAAAATGGTTACTCATATTATAAATCAAGTGGGGGGAGGTTAATTATATAATTATATAGAAACTGAAAAGAAATCTCTTTGGCAACCAGTGGAGTCGCCCCCTGCAGGTCAGAGAACAGAGGTCTCAAGCACTTCTGCATTGGCTTCACTTTTCTGACTCGGAATCTGAAGCTGATCCGTCAGAGCCAAAGTTCAAATATGTCCGAATAGGACGTGTCCAAGGAATTCAAACATTACAAATTAAACCCAGGGATGATTTTAGTCACGCTGGTGTTGAGTAATAGCGTTGGAGAACGGTGACACATAGTCAGTCAACTGAACTGGTGTGTGTTGTTGTGATGAAGGTGTAGTGAAGTATAGAAGTATTTCAGCAACCTGCTACCTCACCTTTTGTTTGTCAACAGCAACCTTTAGTTCTCTGTGCTAATATTGAACAACTACAGGTGACACCACTGAAACAAATGGCTTCGACTCAGTGGATATGTGTGTTAATAACAAGCTACTAACAATTTATCCTTTTAAAAGTCAATATGTTCTGTCTAAGATATTTTTTACAAGATAAAAATCAAGTCTGCCATCACAACCCCGCACTGAATACTTCTATATATTCATTTTGTTAACACACTAAATTCAAAAGCATTTAGCGATCCTAGCAAAATAATGTTCTCTATTTTGCAGTTTAACAATATATCCTTTAACCTCGTTAAAAGCTCAATTAAAATGCCAGGTCCACTCTCTCATTCCACTCATTGCTCTTGTTTCTCCTCGGTATCAATTTAACTCCTCACTTATCACAGCGACATATAGAGATGAATAAGAATTAGCCCCATAATCATTCATCTCAATCGTGTCACCATTTCACGCCGGTTAATCTATCGATTTCTCTCGCGGCTCTGTGAAAGCGAGTAGCTGGTTGGAGGTCAAGCTGTGGTCACAGACCACAGAGCTGCTGGGAAGTATCGTCTAACAGGCCAGCTGAGCTTGACTCTGAGGCAGCGCCTGGACAAACTGCGCCTTGGGGGGGGGGGGGGAGTGTAGGATCGCTGGACTGGACTCGCCTCCCCGCTGCTAAAGCTACTAAACAGAGGCCTGTCTTTGGGTGGGGATGGGGTCCGCAGACCAGGACAGAACTGGAATAAACTGCTCAGCATTCGAGGATTTATTGCTGTTGCTGACTTCAGCTTTTTTCTCCCTTTTCTTTCCTCTCCCAGTATAAGACCTCCCTTTTACATATGCACCTCTCTCTCCTTCTCCCCGCTCCCTAATTGCTGTGAGGAACGATTCTGTCTCCTAAACCGCGGCGTACATTTTGCAAGCGTTATGTATTTTCGAGTGGGTGGTTCTGTAACTGTTTGCTCACACCTCCCGTCATTACACTTTAATGACTCCGGATAATTGCAATGTATGTTTGTCGAGGGAGATTATCTATCTGGAGGCTCTGTCGGAGCTTGCTCTCTGCAATTGAACCCGGCTAAGTCGGGGCCAAAATAAGAGTTTCAGTGGGAAACAGAGCAGATATTCAGCGCTCGGCCGCCTCAAGCAGCGAGGTCTTCCGGGGTCTGGAAAGGTCTAACGTCTGTCTGAAGTGTTTTGAATCCTTTTGGACTGTGACTGCTCATACAGTCAAGCCCCAGACCCCCCACTGTGCGCGAGCCAGACAAGGTTGGCGGTCATGCAGTGGTGCATGGTGAGTGACAGGCAACAGTGCTGCCTCGCCCACGTTCCCCCCCCCCACCGTGGCCCTCCTCTCGCCCCAACTTCCACCTCCCCCCCAAAGTGATGGATCAGCCTCGGCCCATGATGCTTTCATAACAAGTCAGTGACAGTCAGGATCATGCAGACTGACTCCTATAGCCCTGCAGAATGTGCCATAAGGGAAGGCTAATGTGTCTGCCTGTCTCTGCCTCCCTCTCCCACACTCACTGAGTCACGATACTGAGCTGCACACACTCGGGGGGGAAAATATGTTTAAAGCAGCTGTACGATCTCATCTCCTCAAAGTGACTTGTAATAATTTGGGGCAAGATGGACGTTTTTGTCAGAATCCAGCAATGCGCTATTTGTCAGGACTGGGACCTTAGCCCCAGTCGCATCACAGTTTCCCTTTTTTCGATTGTTTGAAATTCCATAACAGCAACACCACAGACTCCACGAAGATGCCAGAAGCCTCTGTTTCTCCTCTTGTCTTGGCCCGCTCCTGCTTTTTTGAAATGTGTCTGTGTGTCTGACCGAGTCTACCCGGGGTAATTCTGCTGCAACTCGATCCTGCTGGTACTTGTTTGAAACCTGGCATCAGCAAAGCCCTGCCTGGCCTATCAGCAGCTTATGCACTTATATAACAGTCTTCCATCCATCCTATAATTACTGCCTTTTTGGGGAATTGTGAAGTGTCTGTCTTGGGGGGGCGGGGGTGGTGGTGCCGCATTGACATCAGACGCTACTCCACTTAATTGGCAAACATGTCGTGTGATAACCTGGGAACAGCGCAGGCCTAATTGAGTCCTCCTGTGCTGTCCTCCTTTGACTACCTGACATGGAACCCAGGGCATTACATTTCCCCTCCGTTTAATGGCTGCAGTTAATTAGGCCTGAATGAGGGAATCATTACCGCTGGAAAAACCACATGCCAGTGGATTTCGCCGATAAAATTAGCCACAATTTGCTTTTGCTATTTGAACATAAGAGATAAACCACACAATGGGGGGGGGATTGACCCATTACTGGAGGATTTGTATTGTGGAAATTTAGACATATCATAGACAAACGGAACCATTAATCAAGACTGAATTAATCACCCTGACTGATGTTTCCTTTTTTTTTTTTAAAGCCAGGATTCATGACTGTCTCATTTTAGATAATTTCATGCGCTTGTTAAAAATGGGTTACAAATGTGATTCCTTACTAAAACGGTGCCGCAGATGAGGAGCTTAGTTTACATTTTTTTTATTTTGCCCCACAGCCAATACCCAGCAACCTCATTGCTCCTCTGCCATTAACATTACATACCACCCCCATACAGGAGCGCCACATGCCTTCCACCGCTGCCCAATGGGTTCTGCAGCTCTACACTCAGAGGGAGCTTATTTATGTGGGCCCCAGCCTCATCTCCCAGAATGAGAGACAGCCATTGTAATTGAATGCTCAATAGGTGAGCCATTTAACAGAAGTGGAACTAGCATTCGGCTATGTGTTAATGTGCTTTGCCGGGGTAAAAGGAGCCATCATCATTTCAATGCTCAAGCTGTTTTACAAGAGCGTTTAGCCTGCCATCTCTCCGGGCCATGAGAGCAAAATGACACGGGCTTCTTCCTCCTCTGTACTTTGTGTCAATGTTCCTTGCCTAATATTTTGTGTGGTTATCGCACCTATTTTCCCATCCTCCCCTCGGCACCTCGCCGTGATCTAGGTGGAGGGATACAAGCAGCTCTACAGAAGGTTATTGTCATGAAAAGCCCCTCAGGCGTTTTGGCTTTCAGCCCCGTTTTTCTACATCTGCATGCAGTGTGTGTGCATGTTGTGTGTGAGTGTGTGCGTGTGTGTGGGGCGGCAGGGGCTCTAATGATTTTTCCAGGACAGGGTGAAGTGGGTGTACAAGAGTGTGTGTGTATATATATATATATATGTGTGTGTTTATGTGGATGGAAAAACAGGCTGGCGGAGGAGATACATGGGCAATATGGCGTCATTTCTTAACATCTCTCCAGATTCGTCATTTGGCTTTGTTTGTTTGATAGACTGCTTGGACGCCTTATCTCTGTGGTGAGGCCCCTGGCTGTTTATCGCCTCCGTGACGTGTGCGGGATCGTGGAAGTGCGTGCTCTCTGCTGCCAGTATGTGTGGGTGACAGCAAGTTCACTGAAGACCCCTGAGGGCATGAGGGATGTTCTTGCAAGAAAAAAAACAGAAGAAGAAGAAGAAGAAGGGATAGGAGAAAGAATTTCCCCTTGACAGCTCACCCACAGCGGACTCGAGATGTGCTTCTCAACTGTAGCTCGGGGAAAATATCCCGTCTCACTGCCTAAAACAAAGAGATGTGAGGGTTAGATTAGCGTATTACTGAAACAGCTTTCCTTTTAGGCTCCTCTCTCTCTCTCTCTCGCTGTCTCTCCTCCTGTCAGAGCTGTCTGCAGAGGACGGTGGGGGGGGGGGGGGAAGAGAGAAAACATGAGACATTAACCTCCATGTGTTTATTCACAAGGCCCCACAGGCCAACTGGGAGGATGAACACAGAACCATCTCTAAAGCCGGCGAAGCGGAACAATCACAATGTGTCATTGGGAGAAAAGACATGAAGTATTAGCTGCCGCTCTCCTTTTGTGTCTTTCACAACTGAATTTTAATTGAATGTGCTATTCCTGTGATGAGTCACATGCCTTCCGCTCGGCACCGGAGTCCTTCGACCTTCGGTGTGACGTACAGTCAGTGAGTTGTGGGATGAGTCACGGTGCACATGAGCTGTGATCATTGGCCCAATGCAAAAACTGCCTTGATTTATTCTTATATCTCCCATTTGTTCCTACTCCCGGGTGGATACTGGGTCGGTGGTTCACAACCCTGAGATCAGGACCCTCAGGTGGAACATGATTGACATATCGGAATATTACAGAGGAAAAAAAAGTACATTTCTTTAATATCTCTAATCGCTCTTGAGTTGTGGGACATATGCACCCAGGGGTCGTATGTAAACATTGCCTTGCTTTAGAGTGAGGCAATGTAAATTCCAGTGTTTTATTTACATTGAGTTGTGTCACCTAAACCACAACAGTGGTTCCAAGCTAGTGTTGCCTCAGGGAACAGATGTTGACTGCCGACACCTCTGGATGAAATTCAGGGACCTTTTTTCCAGCTCTCTTTCCAAACCAGCCCAGTGCCCAGTTACCTTTTATGTTCCTGTTGTGTTGAACACTTCAGATCCACAACAATCTCCTGCTGCTTTCTTCAGATGTCTGGACCCAATTTGCTGAACTCTTAACCCCTTATTCAAATTTGATCAATTCATCCCTCTCGTAATGAGGGACTCTTCACTCGGTGTTAGTGCAGCCATTCAGAGCAGGTCCACAAACTTTGGATTTTTCGCGGATAGCACTTCTAACACAACATTTTTGGCGGACTTTAATCATATCCTTAAAAGTCCTTCTGTTGCCCTTTAATTTGAATTAAAAAATTATAAACAACAAGGCTTCTGCAACAACAATACAAAATAAAAGTGAAAAAAAGCTCTTAGAACTCTGAATAACAAAGGTAGCAGGAATGGCAGTTTCGATGAAAATCTGCTTTTTAGATATATCAGAAATACTGCAATATCAGTTTAATAATTATTCACCACATCACATGTGAACAGGCCCCGATGAAAACAACTGGTAAATGCAGCAGCTGCTTTGAACCACATGATCGTGACCTACTTAGAGCACATGCCCCGCCACAACCCACCTGTTGGGAACCACTAAGTGATATCATCATCAAGCCGTGGGATGGAAACATTACATGGCTGAGCGGCAACTTCAGCATTTACCTAAAAAAATGTACTTTTGTGCAGGAGACACCAGGAAGTCTGGTGGTTGAGCCAGAGAACAGGTCTAGTGCTCGTGCATCGGAGGAAGCCTGGACCTCATGTGCCTGCATCTGACTAATGTGCCCAGTGAGCTGCTTTCATTGGAGTGAACAGGTCGCTACCTTTGAACACAATATCCAGTCATCCATGGCACCAGCAGGAAACTGCTAACAAGCCTCCTGATGAGGTGTTTACTCCCTGATTTATGTCAGTGATAAAACAATTGAGATGTTTGACATGTTCAAATGCAGCTGAGCAGGAACACAAGTAGTAAAACGTCAAAGTCGGTGAACTGACTCACGAATATAAATGTCCGCCTCAAGTTTCCTAGGGCATTAGCCAGCATTAGGGTGTGTTCTGTTTCTCTTAAATTGAATTTCTCATTTGTGAGAGGCCGACTGTGTTATTTCATCTATTTACACAGTCTCAATTCAAAGGAGGACAAGCTAAAAGGCTGGCAACCAGCCCTCCATCACATAAAGTGTCCGTGCAAGATGTACAGGCAGAGTGCGGCTCGAGCCCAGAGGAGAAACCATCTCTCCAACATTCCTCTGTTTTTCCTGGCCTGTCTGTTTGCGAGTCATGGTACTTTGGGAGCCAGCATGGCTCCACCAGAGGAGTCCGACTAACCACTGTAATCGTGCCGTGCCCAAGCCGCCTTCCCCAACCCTGGGACTGAACCATGAAATATTTGAAAATGCCGGGGTTAAGAGGGGGGGGGGGTCGTTGGCAGTGCAACATGAAACACGAGACCATAGAGCATCTTTAACAAGGCGGCGGATAGAGAGCCAGCCAGCCAGTCGGGCAGCGAGGGCACACGGTGGAGTCCCCTGAAGGAGAATAATTATGGATGTAAGAGGAGATATTGCACTTGGAGTAGATCAATAGTGCCCACGTTCCGCTGGCGCTGAGGCCAGTGTAGATCTGTCACGGCAGGGGAGAGAGAGAGTGAGAGAGAGAGAGCGCTGGATATCAGCTAGTTGCTGGAGGGACTCTGAGAAGTTTGAACCAGCGGGCTTCACAGATACCCTTACAACCCTCCTGCCTGTCTTCCCCCCACAAATCACTGCTGCCTGGAGTTTGGCCGGTTGCCCCCTCTACACACACACACACACACACACACACACACACACACACACATTTCCAATCCTCTTATCCACACACAGTTGGCGGGAGGACTGGCCTTTGTCTACTTGTGATTGTATTCCCACCATCCAGACTATACGGTCATGTTTTCCAGTATCGGTTGGAGGATCCCTTATCTCCTCACGGTTAAAAAAGTTAATGTAGCCTCATGTAATACCAAATTCATTCATTTTCATTCCATTGATGAACGTATGCTCTTATCCTAGATTGCTGGTTATCTGCCTGTTGCTCCCACTTGACCTGAGTGTAATATTTATTCTTCTAATTTACTGTAAGTTTTTTCTCTTTTGTAATCGCGTCACGCCGGGCGCTTCCTTCCAGAGGTGCCATGTGGTTATTTCCCCCTCCCAGCGACATCCATTACATTAGCCGTCTGCATTTGGTCGCCTCGTTGAAGGGCCTGCCGCCTCCCGCGCTGCTTTTCATCTGCTAAATGGCCATCTCATGCCACATCAACAGATAACACGTTGGACATCATCTCAATTTTTGTACGCACAATTTATCCAGACAAAGCTCTCGTGTCCCCTGTGGACACAAATGGTTTGAATTATTTCGAGAGAGCTTTTTCT
Organism: Platichthys flesus; assembly: GCF_949316205.1. Taxonomy (NCBI): domain Eukaryota; kingdom Metazoa; phylum Chordata; class Actinopteri; order Pleuronectiformes; family Pleuronectidae; genus Platichthys; species Platichthys flesus. The sequence goes on along the minus strand of NC_084964.1, from coordinate 14,401,989 downwards.
TTTTCTCTCTCTCTCTCTCTTCCCTTCCTTTTTTTCATTGTCTGAAGCATGTGGGTCCCTCCAGAGCAGATCTTTGTTTCTCATTAGAAGGTAAATAGAGCGGGCCAAATGCTCATATGGTTATTATACACAGGAGGGCATGGTCACTGTTCTCAGCAGCTCGGAGCAGGGAGGGAGGGGGGGGGGGAGCTGGTTTGCGTTCCTGACCTTTGTTTGCAACCGAGTGCCAGTTGAATTTACTGGAAATTAAGCTGCAACGAGCTGCGAGGACGGTGGGTTCAACCCTCGTCAAAAAGTGTCCACAGCCCGAATCCTCGACGAGTGAGATGTAAATGAAGAATCCCAATCATCATCACTAGTCACGGGGTCATGTTTTGAAGCAAAGCACACGGAGTGAAACGGCTGCGTACTTTGAATTATGCATGCATGTATTCATTCAAAGCAGAAAGTGGAAAAAGCCATATTTGATTAAACAAACGTTACAGTAACTCTGCAGAACAGTAAGAGCCATTATCATCAACAGACGTCTGTGCTTCACATACTGTGTTTTCTCTATTATGATAAAGGAGATGTTTTGATCTCAATAATCTTAATATGGGTTATGCAATTTTGACTTTCCTCATTGCTGTAGCTCCTCTGTTCAGTCAACATTTGATTTTTAGCTCCTGTCACTTTATGGACCTCCTCCCAACAAAGTCCAGTCTGCTCTGATTGGCCGGCTGACCACTGACAAAGCTCATAGTTTTTGGACTTGGGGCTTTTTAACCTTGCAGATGTTTCACAATCACCAAAAAAAAAACGATACACAACACTAGGGGAAAGAAAATCTGAAAAAGCACCATTTGTCTCCTTTTAATATTATATAAATTAACAATCAAAATGAAAGTTAGGACAGAATCTGTTTGCTACAAATGAGCAGTTAGAACTCAAAAGATACCCGAGTCTGCGTGGGCGTGTGTTGATCCGATTCGATTCATTTGCAACAATCAAAGAGCTCAGTTTGTTGTTGGATTTTCTGTTTTGTTCCGTTTCTAGCGTGTGTGTAAAATAACCCGACATCACCTCTTTCTTCCCACTTAAAACCAGAGAGAAGAGCAAAAATACAAACACATCCTCGGTGAAAACATACTGGAAGACTCTTGTGTGAAAGAATTGGTATTGTTGTAAATTTAGCAGAAGATAACGCGTTAAAGAGAATATATTTTCAAGGTCGTCAGAAGCAGACCCTATTGTCACTTCAAATTTAAAATACTTTAATTTCATTTTAGAACAAAATGACTCAGTTGTGTTCGCAGTTCATATTTCCTCAAGTCAATTATTCAGTTACGTTTTCACAATCCTAAATAGGGCAAACTATGCTAGAGAGGTTAAAGATATAATCTGTAAGGATTCATCATTAGAATGCGCCTGAGTCACTTAGGGTAAATCGTTTCGTCTGCAATGGAGGTGATGAAGTCAACTCCCATGATGCCACGCTGCTTCACGACGTCAACAAACTAGGTCTTTTGTTATTGTTGTGATTAACAGACCCCTTTTGGCTAAAGTAACATATTGTACATTAAATCTGTCTAGTCCAGATCATAAACCATTTTATGACACAAATCAATCTTGAGTTTCTAAAATCCGTTCGGCTCAGTGGAATGAGAGTTCTGAGTTACAAGTGAAAAGTTGCTTAATCCACCCGAGCTTCTTTCATCCAGTGTGCTTCCTCGAGAGATTTCCAGCCTCTGGTTGTCTGACGCTGCTCGCTGACCCCTTGTTAGAGCCCAGAGGTGAGAGATGTGTGATAGAGGCTCTTAGTGCTGATAAGGCCATCAGTCTGATAACCGACCCCCCCCCCCCCCCCCCCCTCCTCCTCAGTACAAAGCTGCTACTGCAACTGCTCCGGCTCCTGTTAGCCCCACCAGAGCGGCTGAGCGGCTGCCTGCTGCCTCCTGCTCTATCTGAGGTTACATCCTGTGTTCTAAGCCCTTTTATGCAAACCCCAGCGTTGCCTCGCTGAGATTGCCATCAGCCCAGATATTTATGTACTGCACATGTTTCCGATTGTTTAACCTTTGGACCCGTGCTGTAGGTGCTGCTGCCGTCCCCCGTGGGCTCGCACAGAGCCCTCTCTCCTGCCCTTGTTGGCAGACGGAGTGAGATGAGAGCAGAGGCTGCTGCTGGAGGTGTGTAATGGATTGGCAGGAAAGGGCACTGCTGAAATTGGTGACATGAAAGCTCAGGTCAACCCTGCACTTGCTTTCAAGTTTGGACGAATCTCATCAAAATGGATTCACAGGGAAACGTCAAACCAACATATTTATTTTCCCTTCCTTCGGTTTTCTTTTTTGTTGCACTTATTCAGAAGCCATTTTTTGTTTTGCAGGTATCTACAGCGGTATAATAGAAATTTTATAAGACATAAAAAGTAAGCAGTTATTCAACTTAATACCACTAATCCAGAAATGATTGACAGAATCTAAATCAAGCACGAATCAGACTGCGCAGAGCCTGATTTTCCAATCTGTTCCAAACTCCAGCTTTTCATGTGCTCCATGGCCGTGTCCCTTAAAGCACAACAGCTGCAGCGCTCAGAACAACTTAGCAGCAGAATACCAAATGAACAGCAGGCAGCAGTTTTAACTAAAGCAGTGACAGCATCATTTTCCATCTACTTCGGTGGCGTTTTGCAGGTGAGCCCAAATCTCCAAAGTGTCGCTGTCACTCGAAGCAAACTACAAATGAACTGAAATAGTTTTTTGTTTATGCAGAAGATGAAGAGCGGCTGTGGCACAACCAGTCCCTGCAGAATCCACTGCAACACAAAACACAATAATGCTCAAAACTCAATATTATAAGAACACATTCACACTGTGTTTTCTTAATGCAGATCCATTCCGCTAATACATTTAATGTAGTGTAAACAAAACAATTGACAACAAGTAATTTAATTAAACAGCAGTCGGCAGATACTCACTGTAGTAAAGTCATCAGTCACTTCCCTCTCTCTAAGCAGATGTGACAGATGTGCAGTTTTGCAGCGATGCATTATATAATGAACAAAGCCCGAGGCGAGTAGAGATGTGACAGAAGTTTAAAATTAATACTGAAACTCCGTCTCGGAACAATGCACCATCTGGCGAACAGTGGACAGAGTTGTGTAGAGGAGAGGTGGAAACGATGGAGTCATTTAAGACAAACTCACACACACACACACACACAATTGCTAGCAGGTGTTTTTTTATAAGTGTTTTGTTTACAACTCAGCTTTAAAGACATTAGAGGAGCGTTGATGGGACAACACATTTGAGGGAATGTATTTGGGAGTTGGAGGAAGCACTAGTGAGGAATCCAGCCTCACTGTCTGTGCGTGGCCGATTGTAAATCTGTCAGGAACACAAAAGTGCAAAATAAAAAAAAGCTACGTGCACATTAAAACTCTGCGATCAAACCCTAATGTAAGAAAAATAAAACTAGGTAGACATGAAACATGGCACTTAATGGCTCGGTTAAAACCGAATGTGAAATGCCATCAGTTGTTGTTGAGTAAATTCCCAGAGGCGATATAAGCGACCGCTGCCTCTGTGGAGTGTGTTATTCCTGCGTGTGTGTTTACCCTCATGTTTGTGGCATGTCATGCTCGAGCAGGACTGCTACACTCTCCCGGGAGCTTTAGGAGGGCTCGGTACAGGTGATTTATTCCCCCCCTAATCTGTCCTGCACTGTAGCAGGCTGCTGCCTTCCCTTCACCCAGCATGAGCGCGGCGCTATCACCGGCACCATCGTATTGATAATCAGCCGCGGTCGCTATCGGCCCTCACATCGTCGCGGTGGCAGCTTCCTGTCTGCAGGAACCTGGACTCGTGCTGGAGGCCGATGTCGGGACATCCAGGACGAGTCGTGCCTGTGTGTGACCCCCGAGGCCAAGTCAAGGACACTGACAAATCCCCACTGACGCCATCGCCACCATTAGTTATTCATTCTCCAGCCCACCCGCCCACCCACCCACCTCTGTGTAATGTGCGCCGTTGTAATCTGGCTGGAAACGCTTGAGTTGAATGCCAGATGTTGTTTTTACTGGGCATTTATGAAAAGCTGTCTGACTCGCCTCAGTGATGTCATACGCACACGTGCGGGGGAGCGGCGAGGATGTCATGTGCCGTTTTTTCTATACGTCCATAAGTAGTGATAATTGGCCGAATTGCCTGAGATGTCAGGAGCCGGTTCACCGCTCCGTTTAGCTTAAAAGGTTCCTGCAGTAAGTGATTTGTCATTTCCAACTGATCCGTCCACATCTAATAATTTGTTCTCCCCTGGTTTGCACAGTTCGATGACTGAAGACACATTTTGTCCGACGGCGGAAGTCGGCCCCTCCCTCTTAAACTATTCTAGGCTGAAAACGCAGATGTCTTTGAAATGAGCTCTTATTGAAATGCTCTGAAAGGAGGAAGAGAAACCCGGGGGAGTGTTGTAAATAACTTATCAGGGATGTGCTGTCCTACCACCCCCTCCCCAAGACACACACACACGCACACAATGTACCTTACAATACAATTCAATTTCAACCTCGGCTAACACGGTCAAGCAAATGCCCATTTTCTGAATGGCCTCGGGGAGTTACGCTTTTCAGCTTATCAACTTTTATTAACCTTAGCACTGAGGTTTGCTCTTTGATTTAGATTCTTTGGGAAACACAGAAATTGGATTTTTTTTTCTTCTTCTTCAACTCACTCCTGACATATGCTCAACAACTTTTTACACAGAGAAGAAGAAGAAAAGAGTAAATTCTTCTTCTCCTTCGCTTGGTTAGAGGTAATATTAAATCTTTTAGAGCCGATAACTTCTCTCAATAATGCCTCTTATGAGATGTGGTAGCAAAGTGGACGGACCCATTGAGTCTGGAAGTTGCATATTTGAACATCTTGTAAGCGTGGTACAGATTGTTCTCAGGAGATAAAAACCGATATAAAATAGAGTTAAAGGGATAGTTCACCCAAAAATGCAAATTCACTCTATCTACTCACCACTGTGCCGATGGAGACTTCTTCAAACATGAACAAATAACAACAAAAAATCTTTTCCTGTTCATCCAAGTGTCCATAACCCCTGATATTTAAATCCTTCTAGAACAGGTGACCCTTGTCTGAGACCACAGGAGCAGAGAACTTACATTTTTCGGGTGAACTTGTGGCCTTTGGCTCGTTATCATATCACTTCAACACAGTTTCTCCTGAGCCTCTTTTTAACTGGTTATAAACCACTAACACCCACCAACATCTGTCTTTTGTCTGGGTACAATCAGGGAACTTGACTCGGGAGTGATTGGCAGTAATGGAAAGATGACACCACGCGAATTCTTTCTTTCTTCTTTATTTTTGCTTCTTTATCTTCTGATGCGTCATGACACACGTTGAGCGTTTGGGTACTTATTATTGTTTTTTATCATCTTAGGAACAACGTGAAAGAGCAGTTTATTTTTTTGTGCAAACCTTTAATACATGACACTGAGGTCAGAGAGCGTCGCAGTTTCCGGCATGTCTGTGACGTCAAACATGACTCAGCTGGGAAAGAATAACAGAAAGGCGAAACCTCCTCGCGGCAACGGAAAAACTGAATATTGGTGTAGAAGAGGTAATAGTCTGTCCTGAAGATCCGTTTTGTTTCTACCCGAGCCTCAGAAGTGCCCCAGCCACAAGTCGGCCTGCATAATTCATGACAAAATATGGGTAGGGGCCTTTTCCTCCACAGCCCTGAATACTTTGCTCCTCTGTTCATGAGGAGGTGTTGGTCCATCAGAGTCCATCCAGCATGAATAGGTTCACACAGAGTAACACCAGGCCTGCCCGTCTCCTGTCACTTCCAGCGTCGAGGAAAAACAGAGTGTGACGCTTTGCAAACTGCCCTGTGCATGAAGTGTGTATTTCCACTTTCGTTTTGCTTGGCAAAAAAAAAATCACCCCCCCTCCTCCTCCTCCTCCCAACTGGGCTCTGGATTATTAGCTTAAGCTCTCTAAAAATATCCCTTTGACTGTTTAAGCCTCTGACAGCAGTAACATCTCACACATTCTGATAGCTTTATACTAACTATGGCTGCAGAGGGCTCATGCACTCAGCCCGCCTTGTTATCTTTTACCTTGTTTGCCCGAGGAGGAAAAGGAGGAGGAGGAGGAGGTGGAGAACTTACTGGCCCCCCGAAATCTGCAACAGTCCTCTCGCTCCTTTTTGAGAATCGCACTCCGAGTGGCTCATCAGAGTCGAGCGTGCAATCACTGAGATCTCGGGAACAAACTAGAAGCGGGTTTCTATTTAAGCCCGAGAGGATTTTCTCCCCAGATGTCACTCGAAGCACTCGTCATTGTTGCGACAGATGTAGGAGCACATGGGCCGTCATTTGAAAACCGTCACACCACAACATACCAAAGCGGCACGCATCAAAATGTGGAACATACACAGCCGGAAACATAAGATATTTGAATATTAATGCCGTAAGCCCCTTAAGGAATAGTGACTTTTATTGCCGTTCATTCCACTTTTATTGGCCCGCTTGTGCAGCCTCAGTAATTGCGTATTTACAGCCATGCAGCATTTATCACACCAATACACAATACATTAGTTTATGAGTTTATGCAACCAAATATTTTTGATGTTGGCATTCTTAACAGCTCATAGAAATTAATAATTTCCCAAAAGGGATTACACTGTACACATGTGGCTCATAGACTCCGCTTCAATTATCTTTTCTTCTAACACCCACTCTCTCTTGAAAAAGCTTTTCTCACAAATATTATAGCCGCTAACTAGAGAGAGAGAGAAAGAGAGACACTCGATTCCAGCTTTCATTCGCGTGTCTCTCTTTAAATGTTTTGAGATGAAATATCATTGTTTTGACAAGACGTTCTCCAGAGCTGCTCATGTCCCCCCCCTGCGAGTTGGAACGTTCCTGGGGAGAAAAGTCAATAAGTGGTTGTAAATAAATGAAAACAAACAGGAGACCTCGGCCCTCGATGGATTGAAGAGGCGGAGGGAGGAGAAAAAGAAAAGGCGACTCACCTTTACTCATTATAAAAACTGCTTCTTGACTACAGAGGCTAATTGAGTAGCCTCTCAGCCCCTGCCTGTGTTGAAGGAGAGAGATACGGGGGGGGGGGCTGGGTGATGAATTGACATATTGCTGGCGCTGTGATGTTGATCCAAGCCAGAGAGCGGCGAGGCTTCCCTCCAGGGACCAGTAACCTTATTGTTCCATGTCATCTCCTCCCCTTCTGTTTGAGGACCAGGTTGTCAACCTCTCCCCAAGGTCACGCAAACACCGGGCCCCCCTCGGCAGATAATTGGATTATTTAGAATCATAGCATCAACTCAATGCTCCGTCCGGGGGTCAGAAGTGAATTTAGTGCAGGAGGTTGTCTGTTGTGATGCGTGGCGTCGTTCTGAGCTGACAAGCACCAGCTCCTGTCACTGGGTGGAGGATCACACCGGTGGCTGTGTGTGTGTTTTTTGGACTATTTACAGTAAATCAGATACTTGGACATCTCGGCTGACCACATTTCAAACTGTGATGGCGAGTTTCTGATACCTTTTCATTGCATAACATTGCACAAATTAACTCTTTAGTCAGTATTTTTTATTCATTTCTGCAGGAGATACAAATCAGTTGAAAGGAGCCAAAATAAGTTTATGAAATTTAAATCTATGCAATATAGTTTTTTGATGTTTTTCCAGTCTATCAATGTTGTTTTATTGATTTTATTATTGGCGCCTCACCTGTCCAGGTTGCACCCCAGCTCTCGCCCATTGTCTGCTGGGATAAGGATGGATTGATAGATGTATTATAATAATATTTTAGCTGGCTATATATGTTTTTGCTGGTCATTTACAAATGCGCTCTCTATGTCATTAAAGTTGACTCTGCATGATGTTGTGTTAAATTATTGTTGCATGGAAATGTAGATGGATTTGAAAAGTGTTTCTCATCTCGTCCCGTTGATTATGTGGTGACCTAACCAGAGATCACAGATCTATCTAAGGGGGGGGGGGGGGGGCGGTGGTCCTGACCCTCTGATGATTGATAACCCTGTGCAGCACCTTGCCACTAGTTTAAAAAGTCAATGGCCAAAACTCCCCAAACTATACAACATTCATTTTGATTGGTCCAGTTCAGGTACAGTAGTTTGCCATAAGGCTGGACATGTAAACCAGTGCCAGCCTGAAATCTACAGCCTCTGGAGCAAAAAGTGTCAAGGTCCATTATTTGTAGGACAGAAGACAAACTTTACACCTGTTGGGAGACTAAAGCGTCAGAGAGAGTAGGTGCTGAATGCTGTTAGCGTTGGGGATTCCCACATTCCTTCACATGTTCACGGATTCAATGGAGGTTTCGTGGCCGGAGGCGGTGTGATCTAATGCTGCGGTGGTAAAACGAGATGAAGTGGGGCAGTAGATTAAACGGGTGGGCTGCCTGCCTATTAAATCAAGAGTTGGTAGCGTTGCAACAGTAACTCGGGTTTTTGTATTGTCAAGTGACACATGTGAGGAGGAGATGCCTCTATACCTTCACGTCTGGAGTGTGACATGCTGCTCCGTTTGTGACTCTGTAATTAACTGCTCATTTGTGTGTGTGTGTGTTTTTTTGTATCTCTTCTAGGAGGCGGCCACGTTTGCCAAAGAGCTGGGCTTTGAGGTGAGTTGACCAGCAATTGCACACTAAACAGATCCTAAAGGTTTATTTTTGCTGATAATGAAGTTCTTTTTGGACAGTGATTGATGTGCTATTATACTCTCCAGGCCTTGCAGCAGTTGCCATGGAAACCTGGCAGTCGTCATGGTTTCTTTGTTCAGCCAGCTCTCTGTTATGACGCACTCCGCTCGGTCTGCACCCAACATCGCCTACAGATGTTATTTATTGAATTTTGAAAAGCCTCTTGGGAAGCTGAGAAGTTGGGCACGGTTTCAAGCCTTTCTCTCCCCGCAGGCTCGGGGGCTCATCAGGTTGCCTGGTTAAAAAGCCTCCCTCATTATCTTCATTTCACTCGGGGATGATACCGCGTGTGTCCTGCCTCAGTGCCGGAGCGTCACACCGCACTGAGCCGCGCCGTCGTCTTTTAATAACCCCGACGACAGCCACCTGTGGTTTTAAAATTGTGGAAATGAAAATTACAGAGCTTGTTACCCCACAGAATGTACACTGTGTGTCTGAACGCGGCGCTGCCTCTTAAGTGTAAAATGAATGTTCCCTTTAGTCTATTTTTTGCCTGTGTTTTGCATATTCCTCTCACCGCTATTTGAATGTGAAATCAAAAACACAAATAGCCGTCCTGTGTGTGTGTGTGTGTGTGTGTGTGTGTTGGTTTTTCGAACCGGGCTCAGGTATTTGAAGTGCCTCCTCTCTTTCAAAGGTAGAGCTCGCCTTGAATGTGGCTCTGCTCCGTGTGAATAATTGTCATCCAGAATCACTAACGGTGTGATCAACGTGACTGGAATGAAAATGCGCTCTCGACGGCGGTGACAGGTTTAAGAGCGGAGAAGGGATGAGGTGTGGTGGGGGGGGGGGGGGGGGGAAGTGAAAAGGGGGGGCTCACATGGAGGAGCGCAAAAAAAAAAAATACACAAAGGCCAGTGTAGACACTCTCCTACTACTAACGATTCTTTGACATTTTCCATGTCAACCTGATTTGCCAGAACACTCTGTCAAATTGCATGGGATGAATGTGATTTCTCAGATAACATCAGTGGGCTGCACTGTACTTGCTGCTTCTCTAGACGGCTGCGGTTCAAAGAGGTTTTCTTCACAGTCGGCTCTGGTGTGTTTTTTTGTTTTTTTTTGTTTTTCGTCTTCTCACTTTCCGATTTCGCTTGCATCCTACGAGCTGACCCACATATTCCACTTGTACGCCGACAAGGATTGGAAAATATCACCATGTATGCACCGTGCAGGACCCGCTAGTCTGAAACAGCAAGAGACAGAAACGTTGTGCGAGGACATTTGTAATATGCGTATAGGATAGTTCTGGAGGATGTGAGTCAAATTCGGATTATTTCCCCAAACCTGATATTCTCTACATAGGAATCAAAGATCATCAGCTCGTCATCAGCTTCATTCGATTTCCCGAGCTCTCAGTGTTTCCCATGGCTTTCATCAGCAGAGGAAAACTTGCTCCGTTGTCACAGGGAGTGTTGGAGGATGATCTTGTGACATTCGACACATCCAACAACCTGCTGTCACGTGAATGGAATTATGTCCATCTCCATGACAACTGAGCAAATGGCATGCGAGACATGGCTGAAGGCTCCTGGGAATTTACAGTACAGGCATATTACACCAAATCCTATTCCTCTTTCTTAACCTGACATTAAACGCACAAGTCCACATTTGACATATCATTTTGTAACTTGATGACACGGGTTAATTTGACCATCAATAATGTGATTTTATTACAAGTCAATAAACAGAAATGCATGTAGTTTTAGTGCAGAACAGATATATTTAGATTTTATTACATTTACAGTCAGAAATCTAAGTGTCTCTGTAGCCCTGGTGCAGTTTGACTCTTTCAAGGCCAGTGAGAATCATTTAAATCCAGTAACAGCCCTGCTAATTGGTCAGTGTTGCCCCTCGGAGGGGTATTATGATTGGATATTGATGCAGTTGCTCGCAGCTTGTCGGTTATCCAACCGCAGGAAAACACTGCATGATGCTCTTTGAATGTAATCTAAACACTGTTATCATCACATTATGGATGACCGACAGAAACGACCGCGGCGCACGACTTCAGTGCAAACGCCAGATGAAGAGCTCGTCCCCTCCGAAAGCAGCAATCAGCCGATCTGCACCCACTCGGCTGATTGTGATCTGTTTCCTTTAAATGCTCAAAAGAAAACTCTCTAATTGAATCTCTCCCTGGCCCTGTTTTCTCAAGCAGCCTGCAGTGGAGACAATCAGTTTCTCACCGGCTGCAACACAGAAACACAATTTAACACCCTTGTAAAAGCTTTCACATTTCACGGTTGGTTGATTTACGTCTGATCAGTCGCCTCGCAATCATACATATTGCCGTTTGTCAGCGGTAAACCGAAATTGACCATATCATTTGTCAATTCATTTGTTTTGCACTCGCACTGTCATTTTTTTTTTTTTCGGCTTTGTTTTGTGTAATAGGAGGTCGTCAGGTAGTTATTCCTACCTGGAAAGAAGCAGGGAAGTGTTTGCCTGTGTGTGTGATTGTGTGTGTAGCTGCTCAAAAGCCACCACCACCTCTGGCCCCTCAGAACCTTTCAGCTCCTAAACCCTCGCCGAGCGGCTTTTTTTATGTCCGCGAACATAAAACCAAAGGGTGACAATGTGCCGGAGCCTTGTGTGGTTTTGTGCTCAGTGTCTGGAGGAGTGCTTGTGGTTACGTCCAGTCACAGCGACACAAATTGCCTTCTTTTTTTTTTTTCTTTCGCTGTCGCTTGCTAACAGCCTCTGTATTAACCTCACCATTAGCACTTACTCAGAGTGTTACACCCATTTTTTCCTTGGCCCAGGGTCTCCCCGGACCTCTCAGGGCTGATTAAAGGACGTTCGGGAAGCGTTTAGAGGTGTAAAAGCTCATTGGTTTGAGTGGGCCGGTTGCGGCTGGCGGTTGCGGGGCCCGGTGCATATCTCCCTGATTTCTCCCACAGCCCCGGTATTTGCTCACCCTGAAGGCGCTTGAGCGTTAGCTGTGATACAGATGCTCGACCCTTAATGCTAGCTCCTCAGCGTTGCGGTATTACAGAGAGAGGCAGAGTCCGACCCACTGCGCGAGGGCGATAAAGACATTCCACCTGCTCATAGTACATCATGATGAGTTAATAATAAAGTAGCCCTGACAGGTGGGTTTCTTTTTTTTTTATCCCTCTCATGATCAAAGGGAAGCACTCGGGAGAGTTCTGTCGTCTCCAGGCGAGAATATCCGCTCTGTGCAGATGCTGAGGAGAAATGGCCTGTTTCAGGAGGAGAAGGATACGGTACCCCCCACCCCCCACCCCCAGCTTGCCGAACTAGGTTTATCTGACAACAGCCTATCTCCGCACGCTTGTTTTCATCTCACTTAGGCAATATGACATTGTAATATTTTTTTGCCCGCAGTCCGCCTGTTCTCCTGCGTGGAAGCATCATCGAGCGCTGCTATTGATATTGATCCTCAACAAGCGGTCTCATAACCCATCTGGTTTCGTTATCGCTTGATCCGTCGGCCGGGATTGGAAAAATCTGACCCCTCTCGGCCACGCTTGTGATCTTTCATTAAGCTCCTCAGACACGATGCATTCGTCCCGACTTCACACACTCACCCTGTTGGGTTTTTTTCGCAGACGGATGACATTGCAGAGATCGCCAAGAAGACCCAGAACCTCCCCAAGGCCAACGGGAAGAGGCAGCGAGTGGTGGTCTTCACCCAGGGCAAGGACGACACTGTCGCCACTGTTGGTAAGCCAATTTCCGTTCCCTGCGTTTGTTGATTTATCTAAATATATTTTCACTTAAGTACGACTGGAAGCCATCCCAAATGTGTCCCCGTCTGGACGCCCTTCAGTGAAAGCTCTTATATCTCAATGCTGCAGAAACGCAGCTTTAAATAGACGCCCGATCGCTGACTGCAGAGAGCAGAGCGCTATCAGTAATTTCTTTGAAGTTAACCTCCAATATTGACACCAGATGTAAAAAAAAAAGAAAAAAAGAATGCTTGCAGTACATTCTGTCATTTCAGAGCATAAAAGAAGTGTGGGGGATGCAGAGAGCAGGCATTGATTTGTGAAGTACTTCTAACTTTGTCTTGGACAGACTCCAGGCCAGTCCTCAGCAATTTTTAATGCTTCAGCTCTTCCATCCTGCCCCTTTTTTTCCCCCCACTGCAAAATGCTGGCACAGTGACCTTGGGGAGGGGTGACAACATCCCTCTTCAAATCAGCCCAGTTTCCTCTGATACCAGGCAGATTTGTTGGTGGGACATTAAAGGCCGAGTGTCACCGAAACCGAGCGGCGGTTGCAGTGTTGAGCCTCGTGGGGAGAGATGATGGTTTGTGATGGGAGCCTTTGTTTGGAGCCACGGGGCGTCTCTCCTCGTTGCCCTTGCAGTTCAGACTAGTTGTGCGCGGGGAGAGAGATGGCCTCAGGTGAAGACTCCAACATATCAGTCATCGCTGGGAACTGCAGGACGGTCGGCACCGCAGGGTCCTCACGTGTGTCCAGTGGCCTCGGTCTCATCCTGCTGGCGGCTGTGTTTATGAGCTCAAGCTGTGTGCAGTGTGTCATTGACACTGTACAACAGTCAATTAGTAATTGTGTCATTTCTGCATTCTCTGTTGTGATTATTTGATCATCTGTAAACCGTGCTGCCGTTTTGGCCGCGACTCTGAAGAGAAGATCTGGGTGTAATGAAGGATAAAGTGGGAGTAATGTGAAGTAATGTTTTACTGAATACTCCCACTTTTTGGGAGTATTCAGTATAAACAGTGGATAAACTAGCATGGTGTGATGGGGATACTTGTAATGATGACCTGAGGTATTACACGACTCTGCAGAATTCAGCTGAGAAAGAGCTCTTTCAAGTTTTGTGTCTTTCTTTATACTGGATCCAGTTAGTTTTGGTTTCCCATTACAAGTCAGGGAGTGCACTTAAGACTTCTGTATGACTTACCTGCATCCTGTCGTCGTCACTTATGTGGGCTGCATCTGCCTGTACTTGACTTTCTGTTTAAATGGGAAAATGAATGATCCGGTTAAATGTTCTTAATCTCATTACCACTGTAATATCATTATGGTATCACTACCAGTATCACCAACTTCAACAGCAACACGCACCGGCCAGCATGTTTAGCATTGCACCGCAGCACACAGCCCTCAGTGGACACACTGTTCTTACACAAGTTGTCAACATATACTGGATTTCTTGACTTAAAAAAAAATACATATTTATTTTGTATCTTTAAGCAGCAACACTCATCAACCAGCGTCATGAAAGTCTGTGAGTTGGCTTCCAATAGACAAGAATAAGTTTAGGTGTTCTAATGCACATCGTGTGTGTGTGTGTGTGTGTGTGTGTGTGTGTGTGTGTGTGTGTGTGTGTGTGTGTGTGTGTGTGTGTGTGTGTGTGTGTGTGTGTGTGTGTGTGTGTGTGTGTGTGTGTGTGTGTGTGTGTGTGTGTGTGTGTGTGTGTGTGTGTGTGTGTGTGTGTGTGTGTGTGTGTGTGTGTGTGTGTGTGTGTGTGTGTGTGTGTGTGTGTGTGTGTGTGTGTGTGCAGCTCTTTATGCACAACATCAAACAAAAACTCTTCAAGCTTGTCAAATAAAGAAATAAAGTCTGACTTTCTCAGAACCACTCGATCAAACCGCAGAATTATGCGGAATTGCAGTTTGATGTGATAATACCGTCACGCAAGATCCATGTGAAAGGCGTTTAATGATCATGTAGCATTTGTTTTAATCGGACATGCTAATTGAATTTTCATTATGAAGGTGGATTTCCTGGAAGTAAATCTCCCTTCATGGGACTTTGAAAAGAAATCTTTAAGCAGGCGCCCAACAGCTACAACCGAACAGGAATCCATCCATCGTGCCGGAGGTGATGGATAATTCTCGCCTGCTGCTCTCATTGCTCCTGCATGAAGAGTGAGCCGCGTGCCGCGCTGAACTTTATATAAAATGCATGATGAATGCGGGCGGAATGAAAGACAATGTGTTTCAGATGTCATCTACAAAGGCAAACATGATAAATGTCATTGACTGTGCTGTCATTACAGAGGAGCAGTTACAGTAGTAGGTGCGGCGGAATGCGTGTGTGTGTGTGTGTGTGTGTGAACATCGGTGTTCATGCCAGCCAAATAAATGTCAATGCAAAAAGAGAATTAAAGATTTTCATTTCCCAGAGGCGGCGCTCTAATAAACTTGATCTCTCATTTTGTTTGCAATTTGTCCTCCTGTCAGGATTTGATCATTTGCCAGCCTCTGCATGTCATGTTAAACCATTTTATAGTGATTAAGGACGGGAGGACGCCTCCCCCTGTGGTATAATTCTCCAAAAAGAGATTTCAATTTGTTATTGTTCTTCTTTTTTTATCCTGCTGCCCTTCGTGTGAAAGCTTTCATCCCAGCACTGCTTCAAATGGGCGTTTTTTAAAGAGCCGGGAGCGGGGGGGAAATGGCCCTTTATTTAGCTGCCACTGACACTGCTGAACTACGCCGGGCTTTTGCTTATACACCCATTAAAGCAGTAATTAAGATCATTGTGCCCTGAACCTTAACGGTGAGGGAATCTAATGAACGATCATTCAGCGGGGGTTACCGCTCTAATCGCTGATAAGGACTTGATAAAGCCTGACTCGGCTGCTCGGCCAGTTTTAGGGCTCTCAAAGGGACGAGGCAGGCAGATTTCAACTGTGGAAAAAAGGGCCCTGATCTATATGTGTTAATAAAATGAAGTAGTGAATATTGCCTACGAGACAAAATGGCTTTTACTTTCTATAAGGGGGGTCATTTGTCACTCCCGCCAAAGTAGGATTACACGTTGCGGAATTATTTTAAACTCTCCTTGAAGAATATTTAACAGTGTCCTTAAAAAGCAGGATGTTTATGTTCTGCACCTCGTAATAGACAAAGTCAATTAACAGCCCGTGCTATGAGCAAGGCTTTTCTTTTTTTTTTTTTTGGCAACTCGCGTTGAAGTGTTTTCTTTCATGTCTCTGCGAGGATGTTGGTTGGCGATGATCTTTTGCCTGTGGTTACAGTAATTACAGGCATATGTAATTTTTTTTCTCTAACTCGATCGTGAACAAAGATTGCTGGTTATGATAGGGAGACAGATTGAATGTCAACTCGCTCCTAACCTGTTGCGTATGCCAAGACAGCGGTAAGGTTTTCCTCTCCGGGGCTCAGAGTTTGGCTGAAGAGCAAAAAGGAAGAGTTCCAGCAGAAGAAGTATTCTCAGGCAAGTTTCTCACAAAAAGACTTTCAACTCAAAACTCTGTTGAGCTCTTCAACTCGTGCCTTTCAGCAGAAAACACGTCGCTTGTATTAGAGCCACTTGGCAACTCTGGATTTGAAATGACGGATTTAATTGTTTCACGTGTGTGTAGCTGATAAAGTGAGACAAGATCAAAGTGAATTTTTATGACCTGCCAACTATTTGATCCACCTGGTTTCTGTCAGAGCAACAATATCGCACGCTGGAAAACCTCCAAGCAAAGCTTCGAATAATTTAAAAGTCAAAACAGTCTCCCCATGCTTGTTCTCCAGTGGAGCCGAGGTCATCTTATCTGTATGTACATTGCTTTGAGTATAAAAAGAGCGTTTTTCTCAATAAAAAGTCAATAATGAAGCACTTAAGACAAAAATAAAGCACTTAATTGATACTCATTTCAAAGAGATGCCTTTTGAAAGCGTTCTGTAAGTTTCATCACCACAGTTCAAGAGTTTTAATGAGGGAATTATGAGGAGTGAATTAACAAAAGCGCACAATTACAGCTTCAACGAACTATTTTCAGTCTGTGTTGTTTCTCTTTTTGTTGCAGGTTACCTGTCAAAGCTCAGCCACACACACGTCCCACATATTCACCGCCGCATCGCTTAGTTCACCAAATTCAAGCAACCCATGTTTTATTGATTGAAAATAATCTCATTACTATGAAATGTGAGACAAGTTCAGCAAAGTGATGTTTTCAGACTTTCCACAAGCCAGTAACAACACACAGTGTTTTTGGCAGAAGGTTTTTTAGACTTTTCTTCCCTTTTTGCCATTTTCCATGGTGGATTTTCACCAATGAGATCTTTGTTACAGATGGCTGGAGAACAGTTGGACTGTAACTTGAGTTAACATGTCAGTCAAATTTAATAATTTGCATCAGCGAGGCTATGAGAACTTTCCCCCGGCAGCAGGAGAACAAACTTTAAATGCGATAATGGAAGCAAGGGGGATGTGGGTTGTCTATTGTGCCATGTTTTCTAGAAACAAGAGAAACTGTGTGTGCCATAACCAGCGTCACGCAGCCCACGGTGAAGTGATCTGTTAGGAATGTAAAGTTCAAATGCAAACAATATGTTCACATCTACATGTTTTACAAACAACGCAAAGGATTTTGAAAAACATCTCTGCTCTCATATTCATGAAACACAAACATATCAAGCTGCGAGCCGACACAGATAAAAGAGCTTTTTGTCATTCGAGCCAAAACGAACACAACATCTTTAAATGAATTAAAAACTGTGACCGTGATTGGGGGTGTGAGAACTGTGTAACAGTTTTTGCAGAATTTTTTTGTGCTACATAAAATAAAAACAGCCTCTGAGGTTTAGTAGGTAGCTATTTCTTTTAGCTAGATGCTAATGTCAGCACGCTAACATGCTAACCGTGGCAATGCTAGCATGTTGATGTTTAGGTTTATTATTAAGTATATTCGTCATCAAAGTTAAGCATATTAGCACAGTAGTGGAAATTAGCAAGTTAGCTAATTAGACTTTTTTTTCTCATGATGATGCTAGATGATACATCCTCTGGAAAACCTGCATATCTGTAAAAACAAAGAAGTGGTTGGACATACAATTTACAGAATTGCTCGTGTTTACTCAAATAAAACTTTACTCTACGTGAGTTGACGAGGTTTCAAACTATTTTAGACCTGACGGATCCCCGCTGGAATTTGTTTTCACTACTTTTAAACATGTTTACACATTTACTGATGGGTTCTGTTTGGTTTATTTGCTCTAACGATGTAGAAGAATCTGTGCTGAACAAGTGCAGCGGCTTCGGTCATCTAAATCATCCAGTTGTAAGGCAGCAAAGTGAGTCGCATAAGCGCAACCACATCTAACGACTCACATTCCTTAACTACGGAACAACTGACAAACCGGAATTTTATTATTAGCACATTGCTCATGTGCGGTTAATCATTTCAAGAGGGAGGAGGATTCTCAGGCTTCATCTGTGGCATTAATTAAGCAAAGTCGTTATGCTACTAATTAGCTGATCCATAAAAGGATTCTTGTCTTATTGTAATTTATTATCAAAGTGACAGTCAGCTGCTTTTCTTTATAAAGACATTGTGTCTTTTTATGAAACCACAATCCAGCTCGTTATCTGGTGCATCTCCGGTACCTGACCTGCAATAAATTCCCAATTGACTCTTGTGTGATGTCATTTAACACAAGTGGATGTGGTTTGTCTCGCAGTCGGTGTGTTGCGGTAATTTCCTTGACATCAGGTGTCGACCACATGCTCGGCGGCCGGGTTGTGTATCTTTCGCCCTGCGAGCCAAGGACTGAAATGTATTCAAAAAATTTGATAAGGTGTCTGCAGCTCAGATATTCTGTGAGCCATTGTTAGATTAGCGGGGAGCCTCATTAGACAACTTTTTTTTGCGTTCCCTTCCCGCCCCCCCGTCCCCCCCGCCCCCCCGTCCCCCCCCGCCTCATGTTCCCCTTAAACTCCCAACCTTTCTCACCATTAAGAGCTCTGTCAGCCTCCCTGTGTTCCTTTTATCCACATGTCAGTCTTTTGTCTCCTGCACCTTTTTGAAGGTTCACGTCGGCACCAGAGCCTGGGACTGTTTGAAGCTCGCGTGTGTGGTTTAGATTGTTCTGACATAAGTTGCTGATTTAATGTCACTCTACACCTCTCGACTTTGTCATCTGGTAGATTTTCTGTTCCCCCCCCCCTCCCCTCCTTACAACTGGAAATCTCTTTGAAGTGCATATGCTACTGATAATTGAAACAGTATAATCCACTGGAGATAATAAGAAACCCTCATTTGATGGATTCCGTTTTTGAACTGGAATGATTCACAGTAACTGCTCTCGCATTGTTTTTAATTTTTTCAGAGCGCTCACCTAAAGCTTTCGAGATGTTGATGATTATTGTGTTTGATCGTCTGTTACTTGTGGCACATTTGTTCAAAGCAGCTACAGCATGTTGCATTGGTTTATTTATGCAAGTGTTTTAAGTCTGATTTACATGCAGGCATTTGGGCCAAAACAACACTCGAACACTTCATTTGTCCATCATCACAAATCATTTTAATTTCCAGTCAAGAACAGTATTTCTGTTTGAAAACAGAAATATACCACAAGTCCAACTAATCAAACAATTCAAAGACTTTGAGCTTAGTTTACCTCTGATCTGCTTGATTCCCACTTTTTTAAATAATAACCATAAAACTACAAGCTTTTGCACCGATGCTACGTTAGCTAGTCTGTGTGGATATATAACACGCAGCATTTAGCTTAATGATAACTCCAGCATGCTAACCGCACTTAATAAAGGAACATGCTTGCTATTGGTTATCTTAGCTTAGCATCTTGTGCATGGAGGAGTTGCTACATGATATGATTTGCTAAATAGCATTAACAACAAGTTGTAGAACAGCATATCGGGTAAATTAAACTGATGATTAACTTAAGGGATCAACCGCAGTTATTACATTTATTATCGTGAAGGGTCCAATTAGTACCAAAATGTATTGCGATCTTGATGAGGTCCTTAACCTCTTACTCAACACCACTTCCATATTTTACTCTTGTTGTGTGAGTCATAACTTCTATTTAACACATTAATGTGCCAAAGGAACTATTATTTTCTGAAGTGCTGGAATAAAGTGACCAAATGTCTGTGATTATTACCAAGCCTTGATGTATAAAATCAGGGCAAACTCAAATAAGTAATAAGTCTTAATTATTATTATTAAGAAATAATAATTAGAAAGAAGTGTTGAAATCCAACTAACAGCCTCCCTCTGTCCGGACCACAGGTGAGAAGGTGACCACGTTCCCGGTTTTGGACATCGACCAGAACGACATCGTGGACACTAACGGGGCAGGAGACGCCTTCGTGGGAGGTACGGCTTTGATAATGATTCTCCACACAGCTTGGATCCTATGTACATTCCCAATTAACCTTTGATACAGGCCGACTCTGTAATGTAGTAATGGGTCCAGATTATATGAGTGTGACATTCAGCCTGCTGTTTTCACTCTGAACGAGCCGATCGCAGCAGCACATAGAACAGTCATCATTCGCATCCTGTTGAGGAGGAAACGGTGTCGTTCCCTTGTTCCTGAATCCATTACACCCGGGCTCTTATTACTGCTCGCTGCTTCCCAAACTATTCCAGAAGTGATGGACGCTTAAATGTTGGCCTCTGCTCTTCTGTCTACCCAGGATTCCTCTCGGCGCTGGTCCAGGAGCAGCCGTTGGAGGAGTGCATCCGGGCCGGACACTACGCCGCCAACGTCATCATCAGACGCGTCGGGTGCACCTTCCCAGAGAAGCCCGGCTTCCACTGATGCAGCCGTGCTCCGCTCAATTGTCGTTTCCATAAGCTATCAGGATATGTTTGCCTCATGTGGAGTTTTCTATTTACAGACTGCATGGGACTATGTGCCGCAGGTTGGTTATTTTGTCAAGCTCGAATAAGCAGCTCACATGTTCTAAGCCAGACACTGTGTTCATATCAAATGTTGGGATAATATTGTCATATTTAAAGGAGCATTCCACTGAAAGTATTAAAATCTCAACGCCTGTTGGCCTGAAAGGTGGAAACTTTACTCCTGCAGCATAATCAAGAAGTACATTATTCAGCATCGTAGGTTCAAAAAGTTTCCGAGGATTTGTGGGGCTCTGAAAAGTCGGTTTCTCGCTCCTTCGTGTAGGAGTTACAATCATTAAACACCCATTGAAACTTCTCAACGAATACACTAAATATGTTCCCCCATTATTAAAGCACCACCGATACATTACTAATTCTTTTTTAAGGTTATGTGCTATGAGGTGGAAATAGGTTATTAAGTATTGGAAACTATAAGTGCAATTCTTCATTTTTCAGAAAGCCACAAACTGCTAGGAGCCATTTTCAAGCCTGCAGGGGTCGCATGTTGTGGTACTGAATACTTGTGGGATACTTAATGGTACATTTTCCTTTGATATTAAGTGGTGATGCTACAGAAATCATGAACCTGATACTTTTCAATATCCATAAGTGACAGTAAGAGGACAAAACTGGACAAAATTGGATTTCCTTTGTTATTACATAAATAAAATAATATCAAACTCATTCTCTCGAAAAACTCCTTTTCGGAAAGAAAGTTGTGCTCCATGTTTAATACTTTGTTTGACCAGCAGTTCAAATTTCTGTTAATTCTCCCAAAAAGGCCGAATTGAAAACACAAGTTGGTGAATATCCCTCCCATTATTAAATCAGCCAGAGGCTCCCTCATGCTAATCACTGTTGGACAGCTCCACACCCCCATTATGGAGATCACGGGGGGGAGGGAGGAGGGGTGGAGGTTGGGGGAGTGGGCATCGGGAGCAGGACCAGCCTGGTGTGTTGGCTCTGCTCAGTCACACACACCCCCGCCCCCCTAACAAACACACACACACACACACAGACACACACACTCTCACTGGTTGGGTCCTAACTGGACTCTCAGGGTCTGGGGCTGCACGGCGGGGCTACAGGAGATCATTTCTCTCAGTTCAGGGATTAGCCGTCGCTCTTGGTGGCGATCATTAGAGGGACCTGGAAATTAGGCTGATCCTTCATTCCCAGCTGTGCTGTCGCTGGGGGTTGGAGACATGTAGCCGAGGGAGGCCCCTTACCCTCCCATGCACCACCACCACCATCACCCCTCCCAACTGACTGTGGGCCAGCAGAAGTGTCGGGCAGTGTCCTAAGTGTTATGCGGGAAACAAATCAATACTCGCCTCCTCGACAAAGAAGTGAGACGGAGAACAGTATTTTTTTGATCCACTAAAACAACCTGTTGCATCATATTATCTTTTATAGCACATAAACATTTTTCATTCTCCCTGCACAAGAGCTCATTTGTCTGTAATGAGGCATAGTTTATGCATTTATGCTAATTGGGGGCATCTAGGTGAAAACATTCTCGAGCTAAAATGTTATTAACAACTTTGAGACACTTTTTTTTTCATCAGCATTTTTTAAGGTTTCACACAGATGCGCTTTGAAAAGGACCACATTTCTGATTGGGCAAGATCACACTCCATGGCAGCTGGTTCATTTGCTTCTCAAGATGACAGATGGCAAAACACAAACACAAAAAGAGGGAGCCATGATTAAGTAATGAGAACGCCTGCCACAATAAGGAAACTACTTTTCCACACTTTTTCCTGCTCAACTTTTACTTTGTTCAACGAGTGCAAGGTGCGGAGGAAAAAAAAAACAGACATAAAAAAGCAGCATTTTTAATTTACATTTCACAATATGTTATCCGTTTCTTTTGCTAATGAGCCGTGGGCATTTTGAGAGTGTTTAACGCCGCTTTTATTGTGGAGCAGCGATCTACAAAATCTCTTTCCACTCACCGTTTCGCATTAAATACACTGGAAAACACTTTAGCGTAGAGGGAGAGCAACAACCTGACTTTGTGATATTCACCTACAAAAGTGAGTGCATGCCCACAATGTTGTTGTTTTTTTCTGAATGCAAGGGGAAGTAGAATAAGTGGGGCCCTGGCCAGTGTTTTGCCCCGCAGATGGGCAGCAGTGTTTGTGAACACCAGTGTGGCAGTTGGCAGGGATTGAGAAGGGGGATGGGCAGATTGCAATGGCACATGCCCCAATTCAAATTATCCCTGGACCCATGCAGCAGTGGAGGACCTGCTGGGGCCCAGGGTGGCGTTCATTATACCCAGACACACACAGGCAGGTCTGGTCCGAGCCCCCATCACTGACACCAGATCCCCGTGTATGAAATGTGAAGCCTTCTCATTCACATTTCACCTGCTGTGACGACACCACCTCAATGAAATAAGGTTTCATCTGTGCGTATTTACCTCAAATTGTGAATTGAAGTCAATTTCAAGGATTGACAGGCAAGAAGATTCTGAATATACTGAAATGTGGGGGATTTGGTAAATTGAAAACATTAAAAGTGTCATTAAGTTAATAAAAAGTGCGCCTGATGAATATGTAACATAATTATAAAACAACTAAAAAGACTGTTAAACGAGAATTAAATCAATGTGTAACCAAGTTACACATGGAAAAATATGTTTTTAAAGGAGCAGAATGTTTCCCTGCCATCTTTCTTATAGCTGCCTGTGCAGTACAGTGTGTGTTCATAATCTGGTGGGAAGTTACAATTATCTCTCTAATTACATCTGTATTACTGCATGAAAAATGAGCTTTCTGCCATTTCTAATGCTGTTAAAGAGCGAGGGGGAGCCCAAATCTAAAGGCTGGGAAATTTAATGATCTACATTACATTGCTAACAACTACAGCTCCACGTCCTCGGGCGTGAGCCCAGCTCATTTTTTTCAAATTAAAATAAAAGTCTGGATTAGGAGTTTAAATCATTCAAGAACCTTAGAAACTTCTCAAATGCTTAAACTCCATATGTTCCTGTTAAGTAGAGCTTCAACAATACATTATTGATTATTCTTTATACTTAAAAAAAATTATTTTAAAGGATCTAAGTGTTTGAGATCTGTGCAGAACAGTGTGTGAGGTCTCAATGTTAAAGAGCTGGTGAATGAGCAAATGTAAAGACTGGGAAATGTAATGATCGACATTACATTGTTAACCACAGCTCCACGTCCTCTGGTCTAGTGAAGCTTATTGATATTGAGAAAATATTTGGAATAGGAGTTTAAACACCCATAGAAACTTCTGTTACACTCAT
Organism: Platichthys flesus; assembly: GCF_949316205.1. NCBI lineage: Eukaryota > Metazoa > Chordata > Actinopteri > Pleuronectiformes > Pleuronectidae > Platichthys > Platichthys flesus. Next base: position 14,378,358 of record NC_084964.1, on the reverse strand, counting down.
ACTCAATAGGTTCCTAATCATGAATAAATAAATAGCTAATTTTTTTTTTACTAATCTCTTAAAACTGCATTTACAGTACATTTCATAATCTGAGTTAAAATGTAGAAGAGAAGAAATGTAATAGTATACATTATGTTGCTAGTATGTTCCTTGGGTATGAACAAGTCCATTAACAGATAAGTGTGTTAGTGGATGATATCCCACAATGCCCCGGGGGGAAATTGGTCAGTGGGAGCAAGAACCAGCTCATTTCCTTACAAAATATAAAAAAGTCCAGATCAGGAGTTTAAACACCGGTATAATTATATTACACTGGCTAACGTCTCTTTTTACTCAGGGGGAAACATATTTTTAAGGAGATGCTAGATCTTTCTGAACGCTCTATTTATAGTACAGTTATAATCTGAGTTACAATGTGAAAAACTGAAAAAATGTAATAATCAAAAATTATATTTCTAACATCTACAAATCTCCTCCTTGGGTGTGAAGTTAATTAACAGATAAGTATGTTTGCATTGTGGGTATGATATCCCACAATGCCCCCTGGGTGAAATTGGTCAGTGGGAGCAAGAACCATCTGATTCTGTTAAAAAACTATAAAAGTCTGGATTTGTGTGTTTATGTCAGATCCAATCCCACATGATCACTGGAATCCACAAAACGCCCCGTGGGGACTTCATGTGTTATGACATTAAAAAATAAAGAGGGGGGGGGGGAGAAACATGGAGTGCAAAGATAAAATGATCCTGATCGGTGGACATGTTTGATGGAGGGAGAGTGAGTGGAGGTGGTGGAGGAGTGAAACTGACAATATGATGGTAGCATGCGGACTAAAGGGGCGACGGTCCGCTCCACTCCAGTGAAGTGGGGATGTCTACAGTGGGAGAAGAAGAAGAAGAAGAAGAAGGGGGAGGGTACCACTTTGTCACAGGCTGCTGTGTAGATTAACCTTTCAATTAGTTCTTATCAGCTCCCTGCTCCATGTCGCCGGAGCCTTTCCTCCTCCGAGGCGCTGTTGTTGTTTTTATTCTGTGATTTTTTTTCCCCGGGACGTGGCCGGGATGCGTCTCCGCACATTTCCCCGATTAATGAAGAGGAGTATCCGGGAGAGGAAGAAGCAGGGGGGGAAACTTGAAGAGAGGGAAATAATCGACGGTAAGCTTCCTCGTTTCTTCTTCTTCTTCCATACTTGTTCTATCCCCCCGCGTGGAACTTGAGCCGTGATGTGTTGTGTGTCTCCTCGGCGGATCGTGTGTGTGTCATGTCCTCCCGGGTGCACGGTGGGGGGAAGCGAGAGAAACACATGATTGAGGATCGGTGATGGAGGGAGACACTCTCTCCCCCGGCAGTCGTGTTAACTTGTATTCCCCCCTGAACACCTTCCTCCGGGGCTCAGCGGTCCCCCTCGTCGGGAGGTGGTTCGTGATAAAGAGGTCATGCCAACACAGCGCGTTAATTCCCCTCCCGCTACTTTTATTCCATTTATTCATCCCGGTTGAATGTTTATAGAGAATTAACATCTCTTCTTGACTGTGGAGGGGGGAAAGGTGGAGGAAGATAAAGACGAGGAGGAGAAGACGAAGAAGGAAAAAAAAAGGCGATAGTGATACACTCTTGAATCTGCTGCCGGGAAACGTGTGATTCCCGTTTTTCGGAATGTTTTCACTTTAAACCGCGTTTTATTCCGCTAACGCAAACACATGATAGATTTAACAAACAGCCAATTAAAGTCCAAAACGATCTAAATCACTTTCAAGTGTAACCAAGTGTTTCGAGGAGGAATCCGAGTAAAGGTGGCACCCGGTGTTACGCCACTTCCACATGAGGTTAAATACTCCTCCGTGTCACACCGGGGGAGCCGGCGCTTCCACGCTCGTTACGTCCCGTTTAACCGTTGATGAGTAAATAAAAACAAGTTGTGGTTTGCGGGGGGCGGCGAAGTTCGCGTAACCGTGCGCGGGTGATCTCGCTCGATCAACCGGCGGCACCTTAAGGGGCGGGTCGAGGGGGCGAAGTGACAGATCGCGCAGCCAGTGGCGCGCCGCGTGCACTGCGCTCACACACGGAGATTGACATGTGCTCCATCAAACCAGAAGTCGGATCTTGCCCTCGCAGCCAATATTGAAGTCGCAGGGGGGCGGGCCCATTAGTGGTAGGTACGGGTTTAATGAGACTCCATTGGATTGTAATCAGCGTCATGTCGGATTCATGTAAACTACAACATTGTAACAAAATGGCGACTGTTTAGGTGACAATCGGTAACGCTCGGCGGCGCTTGTCATCTGTGGGCTCGGACTCGAGGCAGCTCGGACTCGGGCTCTTCGTCGCAGCGGTCGCCACCGGGGGGATCGTGGGCTCGTTACGCGGGGCTGTGATCGCTCGGTAACGGCAGCTGTCAACCGGGGAGGCTCCTCGCGCTCGCGGCTCGGTTCCTTCGTAGCGGACGTCGAGCTGTCAAAAAAAAAAAAAAAAAAAAAAAAGTCGCGTGTGGACGAGTAACGGTTAAACTTTACGTGGATTCTGCGCCTTTATTTTTTTGGATTTCTTTTGCGTCCGCTCCCTCGTGTCGCAGATTGGGAAACGTCGCGGTTGGAAATAACGTGCTGCGAGTGTAAGTGTTAACTTTGTGTGTTTGTGTGTCTGTGTGTGTGTGTGGGGGGGGACATGTTAAAAAATATCTGACCTGCTCAGGAGACGGTTTCTACTTTTTTTCCACCCTGAACTTCTGCCTGAAGTTTCTCCGGCCGCCGTGTTGTTGTTCGCTGCTTTGTGAAACCGAACCGAATCTGTTTAGGAACCGACATCTGCTTTTTTCTTCTTCTGCCGTGTGGATTATTACTGTCAGGCAATGGATTAAGTCTAATTTCTTCAGCAGCCATGACAGCTCCTGCATCTGTTTCTTATCCATTTGTTTCTCGTGCTTTAGCACATCTTAAAAGTCCTGCATTCCTCCAGCTTAGCTTTTATACCCACTTTAGAGAATGTGAATAATGAGATCATTTACATGAGAGGTCGCTGTTTTTGAAAGAAATGCACATGACTTGTTTGTTCTCCCTCTTGTTTCCAGGTTTGATGTTGGATTGATTTAATCCAGCTCCACTTCAGCTGCTCACCACCTTTCGGGGGAATTAACCCAGTGCCAACTTTTCCTCGAGATCACCGCCAGACACCCAGGATTGAGAGGACGGGCGTGGATGCTGGCGTGGAACTTAACCTTTTGACCTTTTCGCCGAGGATGTGGATGTACCCAGTGTTCAGCAGCAGAAAGGGGGAACCTGTATGGATCACATTTTGGTGCGTCTAATTGTTCAACCATGGTAAAACTTGCGAACCCTCTGTACACGGAGTGGATTCTGGAAGCGATACAGAAAATCAAACGGCAGAAGCAGCGGCCGTCGGAGGAGAGGATCTGCCATGCGGTGGCCACGTCCCACGGACTGGACAAGAAGACCGTCGTGGAGCAGTTGGGATTAAGTGTTCACGATGGCTCTATTCTCAAGGTTACAAATAAAGGGAGCACCTCCTACAAGGACCCGGGAAATCACGGAAGAGTTGGTTCAGTCCCGCCCGCGAATGTGTCTGTGCCATCGAAGGAATCTATATGGAGTTCAAGCGATCTGCGCCACATCGATTGGAATAAAATACTTAACAGGGCCATTGAGGGCCTGGATGATAACCACGGCTCCTCGCTGAAGAACATCGAGAGGTATCTGAGGAACCAGGGCGACCTCTCGAACATTGTGGATAACCCCGCTTTCCGGCAGCGGTTACGGCTGGCGGCCAAGCGGTCGGTCAACAACGGCAGGTTGTCCAAAAATGGCCCCCGGTACAAGCTCAGCCACGGCGGTGTCGATCCAAGGGGCTCCCGGTGTCTAACCACGACCCCCTTGGTCCTGACGTCAGTGACACTCCTCCCCCACGAACGAGACCAGGTACACACACCTTGGCCTCTGCATGGTCCTCCCCATGTCCCCCAGTGTCCTCTGTTGCTGTCAGGGGGACACCCCAGTGACCACAGCAGTTAATACACCGCCTATTACTGTGTTATTAATCTCAATCTTCTCACCCAACACATCTTAAAACTTTTGTGTAGCTCTAACTTTTCTGGAACTTTCACCAGTGGTTCTCTTCATGGTAGCACCACCGAGGAGGCAGGGCGGAAGTTAAATCCACCACTGAGAGGAATTTTATTGAAAGGACAACTGCGCTCTTAATCTTCTGGTCTCTAGCTCGGAGGATCAGAAGCAACGCCATCTAGAGTGTGTGTCCCTCTGGGGCTGCGTTTCTCTCGGCCTCTATAATAAGAGAGCTTGGATAATCAGAAAGTCATGCTGACAGTGTGTGGTAGGCAGTGTGCTGTAGGCTTCCCAGAGGTTATGTAACTCTAGCCTAATGACCTTAAGGGATGTGGCTGGCCGTCTTGTGAGTTGCAAAGCGTCAGTGAGCAGAATTGGGATATTCTGTTGGTAGTTTGCGCCGACACAAACAAGCGTAAACTAGTCCTGACGAACAGGGCCGAGGAATGGGAGCCGGAGTATGTGTGGCAGGGCAGATTTTTTTCTCGTCTCAGGCTTCATGCAGCTGTTATGACCTTTGTGCTAACTGAGATGCCCCAGAGAGGAAATAAAACCATATAAACAAACTTCCAGGTTGCATTGCTTCCGCTGCTTTGGCACCTCAGGGTTGGTTTATAGTTTACAGGGATTGTGTTTCTGTTATAGCTCGCACTTGATTTGCAGGAGAGCGTGTCATGGAAACTTGTTTTGTTTTGTGCGGCCCTATTTAAGTGTGGTGCACACAGTCATCTCGGTAGTTTGTTGTGAAGTCTTTCTCTTTTTTTTTGGCAGCTCGCGTGTTGAGACTGATGAAGCTGAAGTGCAGTCTAGTGGCTGCTGCACAAGTTATGCAGCCGAGAAGTTGCTCGCAAGCCGCCGTCGTCGGCCGGTTCCCACCAGCTTCTCAGCGAATAATCAGGAAGCGACACCTTGATTCTGCAGCCACAACTGTGACAGTGTCTGTGGTCAGGCCAAAAGTGAAACCGAGATGTGTTTAGAGACACGGTGTCCTGCGCCGGTTCTCATAGCAGAGGAAAGGGCCTGCTGTTTTCCGTTTGGAACATTTCAATCTATTGCTCTGGGGCCGATGACATCACCTGGCCCGGCGCAGGTTTACCATTCACTTCAAAAGGGATGAGACGTCGCTGGCTGCTCAGCTGCTGAAGCCCGACGTGTGTTGAGAATAAGAGATAGTTTGAGGTAAAAGGAGCAGTCTTGGTTTAGAGTTTATTAGATTCTGAAGAGACTCTGGCAGGAACAAAGGGAAGGAATGAGAGTTTTTTTTTTTTTTTTTTCTACTGTGTTATGCAACCACTTGAGCTCTCTCTGTTTCTCTCTGTGTCTCTCTGTCGCTCTCTCTCTGTCTCTCTCTCTGTTTCTCTCTCTGGCTCTCTTTTTCTCTCTCTCTCTCTCTCTGTCTCGGTGTCTCTCTCTCTCTCTCTCTCCACCGGCAGTGTTCTAATAGGACCCCACCCCCTCACTCAGGACAGCCTGCTCTTTTGAAGCAGCGTAATTTCCTGTAATGTACTTAATTTAGAATCCCCAAGTAAATCCTCAGCGTCTCCTCAGCTGTGTTTATTTCTCTATTTGCACATTTTCATGCCGTGCAGATCGCAAATTGCCATTGGTTCTAATCACCAGGCCTAAGAATATTCCCTGATTGAAATTAATTCTCCGGTTCCTGGATGAGACGTCATGGCGCAGTCATTGGAGACCGTGTTATGAAGTGAAGGCTTTCACTTGCCTATCAGCCCCTGAGCGTTTCATCAGCAGAATGCACAGGCTGCACATTAGCACTGATGTCTTATTCATTCCGAGCTCTTTACACAAGTTTGTCTCACTTGTATCTATAATTCTCTTGTACAAATCATATTTATGACGTGCGTTAAACACAAAGTCTGAGTTTTAAGACTCGCAGATTTCCGTTTGCCTCCAGGCTACATAGTAAAAATGACATGTAGTTTTTGTACATAACAAGTAGTAATCACAACCCTGAGGCTGTGTATTCACATGCCTTTGGCTTCAGTTCTTTTTTTCAGTGATGAAGTAGAATGACTTGTGATCAAGCACAAATACTAATATTTCTTTGTGGCTGCCGCGTGTGAATGTAGTTTGAACTTTCATAAGCCTTTTAATGGACAGACCTTGTGTAGTCAAGTTAACAAAACGTCAGGGTTATGAGTTGGGCTGCAGCTAGTAATTATTTTCACTATTGATTAATGTTTTTCATTAGTCCATAAAATGTCCTAAAGTAATGGAAAGCACATTTTACGACCTCAACGAACCAATGATGTCATCTTGGCTTGTTTTGTGAGAGTAAAACAGTCCAAAATCGAAAGATGGTGACTGAATAGCTAAGAGAGAGAGAAATGATCATATTCAAAGAGCTGAAACCAGAGAGTGCAACTTGATAAATGACTGTTGATTCTCACAGTTGTTTACTTTTTGCCAAACATCCAATTCTTTCAGCTCTTGTGGGTTATGAATGAACCTCAGGACCACGACTGTTCCACATGTTTACAGTTGCGGGCTATGTATTTAATATTTCTCCTGTGATTTGAGACAGAATGACAATCACTGATGACTCATTGTCTGAGCTGTGACTCGGCTGTGTTCTAACCGAGAGGTGATGCCTCATCACAGCAGCGGTTCTGGTGTTTTTGTGTCAGTAATCACATCCCTGCAAGCAGCGGTCAACTCCCAGTGCTAGTGCTGCTTTCAGATATTGACCTGGCAGGTTGGAAAATAGAGTAATCATTGATGTGGCGGTGAACTGCTTCCCCTTCACTGCAACAACTAATTGATACAACAGCAAGGAACAATGGCCAAAGTCACAGCGAGTCCCTGCTGCGTCTCTCCCCCGGGGTTCATTTGGATGGTGTGACAGGTTGTAAAAAGACGGCCCTGTCAAAAACAAAGATCTCCCTTAATTAAACTGTTGGTCTGGAAGAGGTCGGAATCAATGTGGATTTCAGAGGTCACAAATTCGGTGGAGGACTGTGGTGGTGATCTGCGTCATAGAAACCGGGGAACTAATTATGGGCATCCCCAGAGTGCCCTTCAAAGCTGCACTCAATTGTCGAGGCCTTAGTGTGTAAACTGATGATGAGGTTGGTTATTTACGGTCACACCCCGTGAGCGTTGTTTACCGTTAAATTCAGGGAAGGAGGCAGCCGCTCGTTTGATGCTCCTCCAGAGGCTCGGGTATATGATCTCATATTTAAAGGGACACCCTGTGAATCCCATAATGCATCAGTCGAACAAGTGTCTCCCAGGTTCTGACTGGCAGCTGAATTAGAGATGAAACAAAAAAATATGTCTTTCTGCGAAGTCAGCCTTTCTTCGTTGGGAGTAATCAATGAGAAAATCCTCTTAAGCGGCAAGCTCATATTTTACTTCTGAACTTAAGCATAAGCCCTTAAATGAGTGTTTGTTCTGAGACTTGCAACATTTACAGTGGATCACGGCAGCAACAATGAGAGGCCCGTTTTATTATTGAGGTAATTTGATAACATGCTGGTTAATCCTTTCAGACTGGAGTGCAAGCTTTAAGAATTGGATTAAGCCCTTAAACTATGATTACTAAGATCACTTACCCATTCCGATGTAATGGATAAAGGACGTGGATCTAAAACGCAGCGGATCTCTGAGGATGAGATTCATTTATTATTAATTTCAGGCTGTGAGAACTCAACTCCTTCTCTTCTCTTTCTTTCTTCTTCATTCTCTGAGCTTTTGCTTCTAGTTCGTATGTTTGAAGCCGTTTCATTAAATCCACACACTGTTTTTTTTTATCTCCTCTCCATAACCGGCAGTATGTCTACAGTGAGCTCAAGAAATCCTGACGAGATAAAATGTCAGAAAAACAAACAGAGCCCGTGCCCGTTTCTGTTTTTTAAACAGTTTGCCTCTGTTTGTGTTCCCACCCAGCTCCGGGTCGACCCCATCCCTATATGCAGTTTCTGTCTTGGAACGAAAGAGTCAAATCGGGACAAGCGGCCAGAAGAGCTGCTGTCCTGTGCAGACTGTGGGAGCAGTGGTAAGTCGCCCCGCAGTCACTCACTCACCATCAAAGCATATTATTCGAACGTGGAGCCAAAACGTTGCCAGTTTTTTAGCTTCTTTTTGCTTGGGATCCTTTATTTTGTCAACCAGATTCTTATATTTTCTAAAATATGATGTCGTTGTTATCCTATGAATGAAGAGAATAATATGGAATTATCACCCAGGCCGAATGATAAATGTTAATTTTAGAATGGTAAAAAGAGGGGTAGATGAAAATCTAATGTCAAAATATCTATAGCAGCAGTTACATATCAACCATTTTATTGCTTTTATGTGGTAATTTTAAAAGGTGACTTCTCAGGAAATTCATTTGTTTAAAACGTCTGAAGCCTCTCAAAAATCAAAGCACTTCAACTTATCGAAGCCCTACAAATTCATTATATTAATGGTGACATAACCATTCATTTTAAGTGATATTAAAGCATCCTTAGCTTTAAGTGTAGAGACAAATCAGTGATTATGGACACATTTCTGTCTTGTGACGATATAGAGTTATTATCGTCATATAACCGAACCCCCGGCAGCATCAGTCGTCTGCATCAGTCGAGCAGATGTTACATTCTTCCTCCACATTTTTCACTTCCCTTTAAGGGATTTATTGGGAGCACAGTGTTCAGATTGAGTGTTTGAAGGGATGTAAATTGCTTGCAACCCTCAGTGGGCTCAAGAAGGGCAGATGCTCCGTAAGTGGCCATTATGGAATCTGAAATCATTTTCGCTCCATTCAGGTTCTTCTTATAGCGTGCACCCGGCGCACTGGATCAAAAGATCAACCCTTTCCCCTGTGCAGATTGGTGGCATTTCCTTTACAGTTCTTTAGCTCCACACAAAAAGCGGCTAACCCCCCATAAAATTACCTCTGCCAAGGCGTCATTTATGTTTGAACAATTATTTTAAATGCCGTAAGGAATTGTTCTCCTGGTGACATTTTTATAGCTCAAATTTGACTAAGTAGTGTCGTGGTGGTTTTCATTAACCGCTCCTAGTGTACACAAATTGTTCTCTGACTGTAAAACAGCTGTTTTACAACCATGAGAGGGAGCAGGGTGAGGGAGAAGGCAGGCGTTTACATGACTTTCATGGATCGGCTTCCATTAGAATGAGTGCTGCTACCGTTTCTGCCTCGTTAGGATCAAATTATCTGTAATTAGCCGCTCAGATGTTTGATCACACTGTTTTTAGGCAGAACTTGTGGCGGGGGCAAAAAATGTGTTGCGGACATGAAGGCCCACCATTGTTTTCGGTGTTGTAATGTGTTAATATTTAACCTGACTGTGTGAATAAATGGAAAGTCTTAGTCTGTGGCTCTGTGACTCAGTGTCGGTGAAAGTGTGCTAAGCTAAAAAAATGCATTTCTTATTGCATCTGAAGGGCATCCATCATGTCTGAAGTTTTCCCCCGAATTAACCTCGAATGTGAAGAGATTACGGTGGCAGTGTATCGAATGCAAAACCTGCAGTTCCTGTCGAATACAGGGGAAAAATGCTGTAAGTATAACGCTGCATACATCTCAACTCACACCCTGTTCTTGTGTTGGCTCGGATGTAGATCTCATTTTGTGCCTCCCTGAGGATTTTCTGGTTTTCCCTCAGACTTTTAAGCCTCTCTTCTGCACAATTGGGCTTATTTTTCCAAAAGACTTAAATGACGTGAGAGGTGTTACATGTATGCAACAGGGATATCCCTCACACATACCTGCTGTTCCCTTTCAGGACGAGATGCTATTCTGCGATTCATGTGATCGGGGCTTTCACATGGAATGCTGCGACCCACCGCTTTCAAGAATGCCAAAAGGTGAGGTGTTTACACTGTCTGGCTTCTCTGTTCCCTCCTCCGCTGTCAAATCAAAGCCTTTTCTTCACAGACGGCCATTTGGGGCTGTCACTCAGCACACTGTGAGGCTGCAGTGGCTTATTAGGAGCTTTGCATGCATATCAAATTATTCCAGCATCCCCGGGGAGATTTGCTATCTCTGGATTACAGGACTGACCCCACGGCGAGGCTTGTAATGATGGTGCACGTACTGTAGTAGGACATTTGGCAGGCAATTCAACCAAGTCACATAGCTTTGCTCAACAGTCTGACACGAAGTCTATTCCTCTGGACAGAGAATTGACCCAATGTTTTTCATATGGATTTTCGCTTTGTGCTGAGTAATTGATTGTCATTGTGAGCTGGTGGGATTCTCGCCAGCTCGCGGTATTAAAGGAGATGTTTCAAATGAATATACTGTATATGTCCTCTGAATTGATGAACCCAACCCAAACGATGCTCTCTGTGTTTGGACACCCTCCAGGAACCTGGATCTGCCAAGTATGCAGGCCAAAGGACAACGGGAGAAAACTGCTGCACCAGAAAGCCGATCAGATCAAACGTCGATATGCAAAGCCAATCGGAAGGCCCAGAAATAAGCTCAAACAAAGAATGTAAGTGTGAAGAAATCTGTAAGAAGAAACGCTCCTGCTGAAAATAATGAGATGGCACTCTCTCTGACTTCTTTGCTAATAACCGGGAACACAGCAGCATTCTAAAAAAAGGTTCTGCGCGGTTACAAATATAGTTTTCAAAAGAACCCCCAGGTTGAGAGTAAAATGATTACCTCATTGTATCATTGTAAACATCCAGTGCAGCTTACAGGCCGACTCCTGGGTTCAGCTTTGACCCGCTGCTGTCGTGTGCTGTGTTGTGGGGTTCTTAATCTGAGCAGTTACTTTGGTGAGCACAGTCACAGGTAGCTGATAGAAAATGATCTTCAAAACTCCAAAAAATAAGACCCTGACTGTAGTGAACTCACCAAGCTGTGAAGAAATCAAGACAAGAAACAAGGAAATTATAATCATAATTAGTTACTGACTCAGCACAACAGCCATATTTCAGATTTTTATCAACCGTTTTATTTTTTAAAGGCTTGATCTGCAAAGTAACTAGTAACTAACTAGTAACTGTATATGTCAGATGAATGCAGGAGAGTTCATCAAGAAGCGTGATATGAAAAATACTTGATTAAAGCGCACAAACCCCAGAATGGCTGTTGACTAAAGCTGCTTTCAGACATGCACTGGACTCCGAAGCTCCTCCACATTTCACCCTGAGCTGGTGCATGTGTGAAAGCTAATATCCGAGTGAGACGCTCCACAGCTTCTGGGAACTTTCTCCCCTTCTGGTCTGATAGTATAATGGCCGGTTAAATCCAGGATAATTCTCGGCGTGACAAAGTGTAGTCGTACCCGTAGAAGACACCAATGAAGGTCTCTAGAGAGTTTGTGGTGATAAGAGCCGGTGTCTCTGTGTTGTCAAGAACATCATGTGATCTCTGTAGAAGAGGTAATGCGTCACTTCCTGCCTCTGCACCCGGCTGCTCCATTTCTTCCCCGAATAACGTGGAGAATTTGATACTGTTTCAAACGTCTCTGTGCGGAGAACCTCACGCTGTGTTATGCATGTGTGAAAGGCAAACTGTGGATAATTTCTGTAGCCAATTCTTCGGCTTTAACCCGCGGGTCATGTCTGAAAATGGCTCATATGTGCTTATGCAAGTGAGATGTGACCTTTTAAAACACACTGTCTGTTGTTGTTCTTGTCTTTGCAGCTCTATAACCCGTGGTGACGGCTGCATGGTAGCACTTGGAGGAAGGGGGTCACCTGGTAGGGGTCAAAAGATTACCGTCTGTTCCACACCTTCATCTGGTCATGCTGCATCTGTGAAGGACGCCAGAGACAGATTGGCTGTTGCAGACCCCTGTTGTGCGGTCAACGCCACCCAATTCACCACTTCCACCCCCACCACCACCACTCTACCCCTCACGCCCACCTCCACCTCAGCTACACTCACCGTTAACAAGAAAACCAAAGGGCTTATCGATGGGCTTTCCAAATTCTTTACCCCTTCTCCGGTGGGCCGTCGCTCGCGACCTGTAACCGTCGAGTCCCCCGCCAATCAGTTAAGCTCTCGAGACAAGGGTGCGCCCAAACTCTCTATGCCCCCAGAGCTGTTTACCTTTGCTGCTGACGCCACGCAAATGATTACCCTCTCGTCCTCTGCACTTCCTCCGGCACCTACGCTGCCGGGATTTAGCCCCCCCTCGCAGGTGTCCAGCAGCTCCACCTCCGCTAACTCGCCCCAGAGCTCTTCCAGCCAGTCTAGTGTTCCTTCCCTGAGTAGTCTCTGTAATAGCAGCCAACTGAAGGGACTATTTGACGGACTTTCTCACATTTATACTACTCAGGGACAGTCGCGGAAAAAGAGACTACCTTGCTATGCGCCGCCTAAGCGCATGCATCATAAGCAGGATTCCCCTCACGCATCCAAAACGGGGCCCCAGCCTCTTGGAAAGAACGAGTTTACTAAAAATAGGCTACACTCCACATCTGCGGGGCCAGGCCGACCCAGAGGACACCCATTTAAGATGGTCAGTCGTTTCAAACGTAACCCCTTCCTTAAAAAGCACAGGACACTAGGCAGGCTGAGGTATAAAGTGAGCCCTCAGAAGGGACCCCCCTCGCCAGGAAAGGGAGACTTGACAGACGGAAGAATTAAGCCTGAGAATAATCATGGTAAGCAAGGCTCGAAACTCCAGCCAAGACCTGCGTCTCCTCACCTTTAAGTTTCTTCTTTGTTTTGTTTTTAAAGCTTAACACTCGCAGTTTTTTTTGTTTTTTTTCAGACTAGAGCTAATCTTTTCTTTGAGAGGACACCATCAACACTCTAACAGACTACTAATCTTCTGCTTAATTTGAATTCTTTAAGTTTCTTAACCCAGTTTCGTTGCGTTTTTTGACTTGGCTGCGGCGTTTACGTGGCTTCCATCCTCTCGCCCGTTGGCTTTTTGTCATAGTGCATGGCCCACTAACCCCCTCATGCTCCTTGCTCTGCTCTTGACCCTCTGCTGTAGTGCCCACATTGTCATCACTACATAGTAGAAGCTGTAGTCACATCAGTGCTCCTCCTCATCCCACCCTCACTCTCCAAATCACTGTCTCCACTCAACCGCACTTCCAGTGGTCATTACACACATACAACCCAGTGATTCACCCACCCAAGTTGACATGATGATTATAGCCGGAGGTGCAGCAACCCTTACATTTCATCGTCTTCAGGAGTGAAGTCACAGTTTAAGAAATCACACGTAGGAAAAACAATCGGCTATATGTTTCAAGCACTTCTAAACAATAAACTGCACAAACATAGTTATTGCAGCAACATTTCCATAAATATGTTAATGACAGATCACTTTCTCACGTAATGGTTTTTGTTTTGGTGGTTAAGTCATGGTGTTGCTGTCTTTCATAAAATTACCGCCTGCTTTCCAACATCAGTTGCTTTTCATGTCGACACTTGCTCTCTTCACTGCATCTGCTTCTTAATTCATGGGAAACTGTCTTGGTGGATGACTAAGCACATGAAAGCGGTTACGCAATTAGAGTGATTTAGTTTCACTTCATTACATTAGGGATTTCCATATAAACATGCAAAGATGATACATTATGAAATTCCTCAGAGACATGGCCTCAAACAGGCTCAGCAGCAGCACTCACAGTATAAGCACATTTGCATAAAATGCATTTATGAGATTATTCAGCCACGGCTGCTTCATACAGGCCGCTGCTGATCTGCTATCTGATGGGTTGATGTTGTGTTATTGTGATGATAACAGGCCACGACGGGGACCTGCGCGTGAAGCAGGAGGCCCATGCGGACCTCGCGGCCATGTCCAGAGACCACGTCAGAGAGGAGGACTTCGAGACGTTCAAGTGTGTCCAGGAACTCGCTGCACAGGTGAACAAACAAGGCCGACCTTACTCAACATCTACTCCCGTTTAATGCTGCAATATTTATATTTAATAATAATCTCATTCATCCTCAGTAATATACACGTCTAATTCTGTCTGGTCAGGATTAACAGCTGAATTGTTTTTAGAGTAACTCAGCAGTTTGAAAAGTTAAGGATGCTGGTGGGTGAGACGGGTGACATTATTATATTATGTATGATAATTAACTTTATTTATATAGCACTTTTAACTATGGAGTTAAGAAAAAAGTATGTTACACACAAAAACAAAACACAACTTGTCCCAAACCTGCTAAAAGCTTTGGGATTTAAAAACAAAAAAGTAAGAAGATATTTAAAGGACAGTAAATAAGATACAAGTTACATTTAGGTTATTTTCACATGAGATCTATGAACTATAGTTGATTTGACAGTTTATATAACAATAACAGAAGCTGGTGAATAGAGACACTATCTTTGAATTATGTAGGTCACCATATTTATGTGTCTGTTCCGTCTTTTCGCAGAGAACTGGATCTCTGATGAACACAGACTCCTTGCGTTGCCCTGCCGTTATCGAATTTGGGAAGTATGAGATTCAAACCTGGTATTCGTCACCTTACCCGCCTGAATATTCAAGGTAATGTTGATTCTTTCACCACAATTTGAATGCCAGTTTCTTTCCAACATCCCTTTTTAAAAATAAAATATCTATTCATGCTGAAGTACAAACTGCGGCTCTCCCTTTTGTCTCCACCAGATTACAAAAGCTTTATCTGTGCGAGTTCTGTCTGAAGTACATGAGAAGCAAAAACATTCTCCAGAGGCACACAAAGAAGTGTGGCTGGTTCCACCCGCCAGCCAATGAAATCTACAGAAAGGACAACCTCTCTGTATTTGAGGTCAGCTTCCCTTCACAGCAATAAAGCAATAACTGTATGCTGCATGAGATTCCACTGAATGGGCTCCGGGTGGAGGTGGAGGTGGAGGAGGAGGAGGAGGAGGGAAAAATGGGAACGGTTTGAACAGTGTCCTCTTGCTCTTTTTTTTATTCCGTGCTTAGGTTGATGGAAATGTCAGCAAACTATTCTGCCAAAACCTCTGCCTGTTAGCCAAGCTTTTCCTGGATCACAAGACCTTGTATTATGATGTGGAGCCGTTCCTCTTCTACATACTGACAAAGAATGATGAGAAAGGCTGTCATCTTGTGGGCTATTTCTCCAAGGTAAGAGTTACAGAGTGATTATATGGGAAATGAAGGAATACCGCACACCATTTTTGAACGGCGACACAGACTGACCTGTGCATTGTTGTATTTAGCTTTATTCCCACAGTAGTGCTTAAGTGCTGAGTCAGTTAATGAGTCATAACAGAAACACCAAGTATTCACATCCTCCGGCCTCTCAACTGTGTGGATTTGCTCCTTTAATCTATATATTACAGAACTTTAAATTAGATGTAAAAACTGTTTTATTTAGACAAAGTAAACCCATTTTTAAAAAAAGCTTTTGTGTTATGATGTGTATTTTCACTGTTAGATAATCAGGAAATAACATCCAGATTAACTTAAAAAAAAAAATGATAGTCATATTGTAGCCATAATAATTCAGAACCGGGTAAACCTCTTAGTGTGAGCTCATCACAGTGTGTGTGTGGTGTGCATGTGCACCGCTTTAGACAAGGACAATGGCAGGTGCAGTAAATTGCCAGCTTCAGCAGAGCTCTGACATACTTGATCTGTTTCTCCTTCCCTCAGGAAAAGCTTTGCCAGCAGAAGTACAATGTCTCCTGCATAATGATCATGCCTCAGTACCAAAGGCAAGGATTTGGAAGGTTCCTTATTGATTTCAGTAAGTTCCTTAATGCTTTCTTAGACCGCTGGACTGGCTTTTCCTCTCTCTCTCTCTCCCTCTCTCCCTCTCTCTCT